>NC_041393.1:56235037-56254708 GCF_002162155.2 Triticum dicoccoides | reverse complement strand
TTCATTATCTAAATTATCAAATACTCCATCAGTCCCATAATATAAGAACATTTTTTTCAAAACGCTCTTATAGGACAGAGGGAGTATCATGAAAGTATATGGCAACCAATTCCCGCCATAATGCGCATGCTTTTTTCCAACTCCATTTCAACCGGTAGTTGAGGACACATATGAGGTGATCAGATGTAGTATGCAGTATTGTATTTAACTCAGATATTCATGTTTATAGAATCAAATCCCATTAAACTATATTGCAACCTATTCCTAGGGCAACGCAAGGGGTATCATCTGGTGTCCTATATATACCTAAGAGAGTCATCCCCATTAACTTATTTATCTCAACATACAACCATGCCACCTCACCGTACAACTATAAATAGGATAAGGCCCGCCTCAACATGCAATCATGCGTGGAAAAAAACCCATCACAACATTTAACCATGCATGAAAAAATGTCTTACATTCAAGTATTCGACTTATATTCAATAAACATGTTACAACTATTATATACACAATCAAATGTAACAGGTCATATGTATTTTTAATTTTTGGACTCATGTTATCAACCCAAAATTTTGTCAACTAATTCCCGTAACAACGCGCGGGGTATCCTCTAGTATACTTAAATAGTTGATCCGCACCAACTCTGATTTTCTCAACATGCAGCTATGACAACTCACCATGTCACCATGCATGAAAAAATGCACACCTTAGCATACGTCACACATGCTACTGTAATTTTAATAAGTATCTTGCAACTATATAATAACCAAATGCAAATTATATGTATTTTAGTTTAAAAAATACTCACATTGTTAATCCAAATACTAATGTTTCATATGAGCAAATATAATTGAAATAATTATAAATAATTCCTGTAACTATGCGCAGATATCATCTCTAGTTGGTCTGGAAATGCATCACTTGGTGGTGTAAAAATATGATATATCCCGCGAAAAAACACAGTGGAGGAAGAACTCATCTGATATATCATGTTGGATCTGAACAATCGGCGACAAATGTGGTAGAAAAATGCAGTAGATATTATTAAAAAAGTGCAACACTAACTAAGAGAAAATAAAGTAGCAATTTACAATAGGCATCATCGTAAACTATAGAATACACAATAGTGAAAAATAGTGTAATGAAAAGTCGAGAGAAAATTTAGTAAAAAAATAGTGCATAACATAGATCCCCGAAAAATATAGTAGAGAAAAATCGTCGAATGTACCCGTTGGATCCAATTTTGAATAGCCATTCATTCAGGCAGTCATATTTTGCAGCGGCAGTTGGTTGCCAACAAACACATCACAAAAGCGTAAACCTACACAACAACATATATTATGATCTGATATATACTTCTTTTGTCATTCACTCATCCGTTCAATCATGTTTTGCAACCAGCGGGCAGTTGGCTGCCTACAAACACATCACACAAGCGTAAACCTACACCACATCATATATTATGATCTGCCATGAGGCCAACTCCACCGCACGATTCCAAACGGACGTCCGTTTTGTCCGGATTCTGTCCGTTTGGGTAGGGCAATGGGGTCGTGTCCGGGCAGTTTCCGGGATGCGGTGGCCGTGCGTCCAGCGCGCGGCCGCATCCCGGCCGCATCTTGTCTGTGTGCATATTTCTTTGCAAGTCCTTAAACTTTTTTTCATCATTCATTTTTGGTATATGACAATACACCATCACATTTTGACTAGTAAAGCAAGGCCAAAGAAAATAAGAACGACAAGAATACATTTGAGAAGATACCCAACTTCTATAACTGCTTCCTTGAGTTGGGTTAGGGCCTTCTCGATGCACTCGTTGTTGATCTGTGGAGGAGGCTCGACGTTGCACCCTCCTTTCTTCTTCAAGCCAGAAGTCGATGTTGCTTCCTCACATGTAGTATCGTGCCTAGCCTCTAATCTAGCAACAAGTGCACTTGTCTCATCTACAACCTCTAGGCTAGCTAAAAGTGCACGAACATGTACTAGATTTCGCTCTATCAATATATCGATGTACTCTTCTTCCCAATACCAAAACTTGCATATATTCTACACAATAAAACTTAAAGTTAGCACAACTAATCTAATCCGAGAGCATAAACCGAAGGTAAAAAGAGCACGTACCCCATCATTTAAGCACTTGATGAACACCCACCGGGATACTCCGGTGTTGTAGACACGCGCCGCACGACCATCCTTGGGCAGTGGTCGCACTTGATGAAGGGCAACGGTGCGCCAACGAGCTTTTGGGCAAGCACCGAGCCCGGCTGGCCGCCATTCACGTATCTGCCGGCGGACCACCGACGGTGCAGATCCGAGTGGCTAGAGGACGAGCCACTGCCTGCATGTGGCCTTGCGGCCCTGCCAGGGCCTTCTGGCGAGGTGCCCGGCCAGTCCATGGCACGGCCCGGCCTCCCATAGCCGGGCGAGCTCACGACCGACCGGATCCGCCCTAAATCCGGCCGGCGGGTGCGCAAACCAGGTGGCCGTGGTTGGGTAGCTCGGCGGCGACTAGGGGGAAGGGGTTGGGCGAGCGCGCGTCCGTGTTGTACGGCCGCAATGGCAGCGGCGGCGGCGGCGGGCGACGAGGGGAAGAGTGTGAAAGAGTGGAGAAGAGTGGGGTGGGATGCGGCCGGAGGGAGGAAGGGGGGCTGATAGAAAAGGGCCCGTTCTGTGCCACCGACGGGCGGGCCAAGGGAGGGCCAGGGGAGGGCACGCGCAGACGGCCGGCGCGTCCGCGTGGCGTTCGTTTCACCCCAAAAGCGGCGCAAACTTGGGCCGCGAATGGGTCGAAAGCGGACACAAAACGGACAAAAATCCGTTTGTCCCGCGCGCTGGGCCGTCCGGTTTGTTCGTTTTACCTCAAACGGACGGGCCGGGACAAAATGGGGTCGCGCGGTGGAGTTGGCCTAAATAGCCAAGTACTAGGCATGAACCTCACGAGAATTAGATAGCGTAGCCATGTAGGGACCTCGCGTATCCTGATAAGCCCGCGACATGGCAGCACATGCTATGCTATGCTACCACAAGAAGTGAATGAACAATTAAAGGACGTGCACCTAGTCTGACCGAATTGCCGCACAGGCACAGTATACGACATCTATCCCCATATCCAAATCGTCGTACACAGCGAAAATTTACTGCCGATCGATAGGCCGATTCTCTGCCGCAGCAGCAGCAGCACAGTTTCGATCACGATCCTGAGCGCACGCACAGTCTCGGTAGTTCGTTCGCCACTGCTGAACCGAGATTCCCGCCCGTCACTCCCGAAAGGACGAGCCACCCGGCCGCACAGTGCGAGCCGCAGGCGGATGTCGGCGCCTCTCACCGGTCATATCGTCGGCGTCGGTACGTACTGCGCCGGAGCCGATCGACGCCGCGGCCGGACGGATTCGCGCGCCCGTGGTCGATCCGCCCGAGCGCGTGGGGATTTTCGAGGGGTACTACGTGGCCGCACGGCGGCGCGGCGGCCCCTACCGCGCGCTGCGGCCGGATACGGGGGAATCGATCGGCCGGGCCGGGGTGGATGCGTCGTCAGGATTCGGCCTCAGAGAACGTTCAGAGGGGGGAGACAAGATACTATCCCTCTCTGCAGTACGAGATCTTGGCCGATCCCAGCCGCAGCGCCACTGTGGGGTCTGTGGGCGCACAGGAACAGGAACATCATCAAACGCCATCGCTGTGGCAGTGCCAGTGCGAGTGCGGGCATGCAGCAGCGGGAAGCCTACACGTTGTACGTACGTAGTTTTGGTCTGATCATCTGATGGAGGAGCGGGGACATGGGAGTGGTCATCTTTGGCTGTGGATCGTGACGGCCGGGTTGGTTTATGGGGGTCGTGCATGGTGCATGCATGCTCCTTTGATGATGGTTTGATGTGCATGTACCCGGCCGGCCATGTGACGGCTGATGCCGAGCACCACACGTTTAAGTTATCTGCACGTCCTTGTGTTGTTCTTGTTCTTTCTTTTCTTCCCTGGCGATGATAGCACAGCGCTGAGAGTATTGGTTTCTCTTGATTTTTGTTAGTTAATTGCTTGTTCATCTTTTGATTGATTTTCGTCCTGTGTGAACGCTGGTCTGAAGAAGTTCCCGGGGGAAAAGATACTGCGAAGGGTGCCGCTACCTAACACATGCATCGGCTGGGTTGCTGGCAAGACCCAAAATGGTTTTCTGATGGAAATTTAGTTATATTTTTTTTCCAAAACGCTTTGTTTGCTACACCTAGCAACATGGCGGCTGCAAGCATGTTCAACTGAAAATCTGCCATTGGAAAAGAGTATCTGTCGAACTATTAAACCAATTAAAAGGCGTTAGAATGGTGCCAACCAGCTACGCCATGTGGCGCATGCTGGTTGGTCACGGTGAGAAAGTTTTTTTAAATGGCAGAGAAGTTTTTTTTCGAGAGAAGTTTTTCTAAGCTTTTTCGTTTTCCTTTTAAGATGGTTGTGATGTCCATGTGATGCAAGAATTTTTCTTCTTCAGATTTTGGCATGATGGTGATGTGTGCATAGCTTCCTCTCAAACGGCCCGCAATGGCGGGCCCCAACCACTAGTTGCAATCTAAGGCCAACTCTAGTTGATCCTCTAAAACTCTAGAGGAGTAAAATTTCTGTTTTACTCCTCTATTTTGCACCTAGCCAAACTCCTAGAATCTATAAGGGATTACAATTTTTACTTCCCAGCCAAAATATCCCTCAAAGCCATCTAAATAAACTCGGCGCTTGTGCGCCCGAGTAAAAGTTGTGTGTCTCTTTCTCCCGCCCCTCGCGGCTCCGGCCTTCCCACCGCTGCCGCCCTTCCGTCACCCCGCCAGCTTGCTGCCGTAGAAAACTACCCCCGGGCCGTCGCCTGCGCCGAAAAAGAGGATGTGGATGAAAAAGCTCCACCGGTCACAAGCACCGGCTCCAACCGCGCCAAAGGCCGCCGGGGTGGCGACTGCCTCTCCGGTGACGGCCGGCCACCCTCCTGCCGCTCCCGCCGGTGCCAAGAGAGCTAGAAAATCGACGTCTGCGGCATCGGCCCTTGCCGAGAGGGCCGCGAAGAAGCAGAATGCCACTCTTATGCCCCATCCATGTTCGATGCCTCATGCAATGTCTTCGGCCACCCCTACGTCCATTGCTCTGGAACGTCCAGTCAGCGCAACCAACTAGAAGGGTCACGGCCGCCAAGTGCTCGAGGAAATGGCAACAAGGTAAAGAAAATCATCTTTTGCATTTTGGCCAACGAATTTGGCGGTGATTGTTGGTGGCTAATGATGATGGAGTTTGTTCGTTTTGTTGTCGTAGTGTGGAGATGAACATGGCTGAATTCTTGGCGTCTTTGGAGTCCTCGGCTATGATGGGGCTAGATGATCTCAATTATGATTCAATTTGGGATCACTCGGAGGTGGCCGAAGAAGAGGGGGTGGAAGAAGATGAGGTGGCCGAAGAGGAGGTGGCCGGTGGAGACAAAGTTGAGGAGGTGACTGAGGGAGTCATGGATTAAGGGGTCCTCGGACGTCCAGACAATTGACATGGGTCGGACTGTTGGACTATGAAGATACAAGACCGAAGACTTCTTCCCGTGTCCGGATGGAACTCTCCTTTGCGTGGATGGCAAGCTTGGTGATTCGGATATGTAGATTCCTTTCTCTATAACCGACTTTGTGTAACCCTAGTCCCCTCTGGTGTCTATATAAATCGGAGGGTTTAGTCCGTAGAGGCAACAACAATCATAATCATAGGCTAGACTTCTAGGGTTTAGCCATTACGATCTCGTGGTAGATACTCATATTCATCAAGATTAATCAAGCAGGAAGTAGGGTATTACCTCCATAGAGATGGCCCGAACTTGGGTAAACATCGTGTCCCCCGTCTCCTGTTAATTACCATCGACCTTAGACGCACAGTTCGGAACCCCCTACCCGAGATCCGCCGGTTTTGACACCAACATTACTGCTTTCATTGAGAGTTCCGCTGCGTCGTCACCAAAAGGTTTTTTATGGCTCCTTCAATCATCTACAACAATGCAGTCCAGGGGAGGTCTTTCTCCCCAGACAAGTCTTTGTATTCGGCGGCTTCGCACTGCGGGCCAACTCGCTTGGCCATCTAGAGCAGATCGACAGCTACACCCCTAGCCATCAGGTCAGGTTTGGAAGCTTGAATTACGTGGCTGATATCCGTGGAGACTTGATCTTTGACGGATTCGAGCTCGTGACAGCCGCTCCCTGCCACCACGATGAACATGACCTAAATCTACCATCGGACCGTGCTCAGGAGATTGCGTCTGTAGCTGCTCTGGCCCTAGATCTGGAGTAGATCGCATCGTCCGCGGACGGGATGTTTAACCCTGCCACGGAAGTCGCAGACTCAGCGACGTTGAAGCCGAACACAAATCTGACCTTGAGCAGAGCTTGTGTCATGGAACCTCAGAGTTGTCTCTGGCCATAGGTTCTGAACCGCGTACATCCGTGCCCGTCGAAACTGATCAGGCACCGATCATCGAGTTCACCTCCGCGGACATTTTCCGGCACTCGCCTTTAGGCGATGTGCTAAGCTCGTTAAAAGCCCTCTCCTTATCAGGAGATTCTCAGCCGAACTATATCCGGCTTGAATGGGAGGCAGATGACGGAGAATTTCGCTTCCCACCCACCACCCATTACATAGCCATTGTTGAAGACTTGACCGAAATGCTTGAATACGACTCCGAAGACATCGACGGTATGGATGCCGCCGCCGGAGAGGAGCAGGAGCCACCGCCTACAGAGCGCTGGACAGCCACCTCCTCGTATGACATATACATGGTGGACACACCCAAAGAGAACAACGGCGACAATAAAAATCCAGTTGAGGATAAGCCTCCTGAGATACAGCCAAAACTCCGGTGTCAGCGTCGCCGCTCTAAACCACGCCGTGGAAAAAATAGCAATACCGGCACAGGAGATAATAACACTCCGGACGATGCCGAAGACAATGAAGACCCCGTTGAGCCAACCTCCAAATAGGATGAACGGGAAGATGGGCGAGCTAGCCCTGATGAACAGGCCTTGAACGAAGATTCGGAGGATAGTAACTACCTTCCGCTCTGCAAGGACGAGGTGAGCCTCGGCAACGAAGAATTTATCATGCATGAGGAACCTTTCGAGCAGGAGCTCTTTAAGCGCAGGCTAATAGCCACTGCAAGAAGCCTGAAAAAGAAGCAACAGCAGCTTTAAGCTGATCAAGATCTGCTCAATGATAGGTGGACTGATGTCCTGGCAGCCGAGGAATACGGCCTCGAGCGCCCAACCAAAAGTTACCCGAAGCACAAATTGTTGCCACAATTCGACGACGAGGCGTTGGATCCTGTCGCACCAGCGGATAATGCGGCTGACCGACCACCACGTGGCCGGGACAAAGCGGCCAATCAAGCCGAACACCAGCACGCACCTCCTCGCCGTGAATATAGAAACACAACAGCTTGGAAATGCACATATGACCTGCGGCATGACTTGGAAAATAGAGCAGGCCAGACAAGATCGATCTATGGATCGGGGGGCGTGCCCAGATGCGCGATGATGGCCACACGGCCGGACGTGACAAATATAATCACATCCGGGCTGAGAACCGCAGATGAACTCCATCCGAGCTACGTCATGATTTGGCTCGATATAGAGGCGCCGCACACCCCCTATGCTTCACTGATGAAGTAATGCAACATGAATTGCCGGAAGGGTTTAAACCCGTGAACATTGAATCATATGATGGAACAACAAACCCCGCGGTATGGATAGAGGATTTTCTTCTCCATATTCACATGGCCTACGGCGAAGATCTTCACACCATCAAATATCTCTCACTAAAACTCAAGGGACCAGCTCGGCACTGGTTAAACAGCCTGCCCGAAAACTTCATTGGCAACTGGGAAGACTTGGAAGATGCCTTCCTAGACAACTTTCAGGGCACATATGTCCGACCTCTGGATGCCGACGACTTAAGTTACATAGTTCAATAGTCCTGAGAGTCATCCAAGAAATTCTGGACTAGGTTCTTAACTAAAAAGAACCAGATCGTCAACTGTCCGGATGCCGAAGCCCTCACGGCCTTTAAACACAGCATCCGTGACAAATGGCTTGCCCGACACCTCGGCCAAGAAAAGTCGAAGTCCATGGCAGCCCTTACGACGCTCATGACCCGCTTCTGTGCGGGCGAAGATAGCTGGCTAGCCCGTAGCAACAATAATGCAAGCGAGCCTGGCACTTCTGAAGCCAGAAATCGCAACGGCAAGCCCCGACGCAATAGACACAAGCGTCGAAACAACGGTGACAACACCGAAGACACGGCGGTCAATGCCGGATTCAGTGGCTCTAAGTCCGGTCAGCGGAAGAAGCCATATAAGAGAAATAGTCCGGGCCCGTCCAGCGGACTGCATACTCGATCGTCCGTGCCAAATCCACGGCACTCCGGATAAACCAACCAATTATACCAGCAGAGAGTGTTGGGTTTTTAAATAGGCCGGCAAGTTAAATGTCGAGAACAAGGAGAAGGGATCGCACAACGAGGACGATGACGAGGAGCCCCAGCCACCGAACACAGGGAGCAGAAGAAATCCCCCCCCCCCCAGTTAAAAGGGTGAATATGATATAAGCTACCTGTTGGGGAACGTAGTAATTTCAAAAAAATTCCTACGCACACGCAAGATCATGGTGATGCATAGAAACGAGAGGAGAGAGTAATGTCCACGTACCCTCGTAGACCATAAGCGGAAGCATTATGACAACGCGGTTGATGTAGTCGTACGTCTTCACGATCCGACCGATCCAAGTACCGAACGTACGTCACCTCCGAGTTCAGCACACGTTCAGCTCGATGACGATCCCCGGACTCCGATCCAGCAAAGTGTCGGGGATGAGTTCCGTCAGCACGATGGCGTGGTGACGACGATGATGTTCTACCGGCGCAGGGCTTCGCCTAAACTCCGTGATGATATAACCGAGGTGGAATATGGTGGAGGGGGGCACCGCACACGGCTAAGGAACGATCACGTAGATCAACTTGTGTGTCCTAGGGTGCCCCCTGCCCCCGTATATAAAGGAGGGAGGGGGAGGTGCGGCCGGCCCCCTAGGGGTGCGCCTGGAGGAGTCCTACTCCCATCGGGAGTAGGGGAGGGAGTAGAACTCCCCCCTCTTGCCTTGGTGGAGAAGGAAAGGGGGGAGGGGAAAGAGGAAAGGGGGGCGCCCCCCCTTTCCTTGTCCTATTTGGACTAGGAGGGGGGAGGGGGTGCGCGGCCTGCCCTGGCCGGCCCTCCTCTTCTCCCTCATGGCCCATTAACCCCCGGGAGGGTTCCGGTAACCCCCCGGTGTTCCGGTAAAATCCCGATTTCACCCGGAACCATTCCAATATCCAAATATAGGCTTCCAATATATCAATCTTTATATCTCGACCATTTCGAGACTCCTCATCATGTCCGTGATCACATCCGAGACTTCGAACAACCTTCGGTACATCAAAACTTATAAACTCATAATAAAACTGTCATCGTAACGTTAAGCGTGCGGACCCTACGGGTTCGAGAACTATGTAGACATGACCTAGAACTATTCTCGGTCAATAACCAATAGCGGAACCTGGATGCTCATATTGGCTCCTGCATATTCTGCGAAGATCTTTATCGGTCAAACCGCATAACAACATACGTTGTTCCCTCTGTCATTGGTATGTTACTTGCCCGAGATTCGATCGTCGGCATCCAATACCTAGTTCAATCTTGTTACTGGCAAGTCTCTTTACTCGTTACATAATGCATCATTCCGTAACTAACTCATTAGCTACATTGCTTGCAAGGCTTATAGTGATGTGCATTACCGAGAGGGCCCAGAGATACCTCTCCGAAAATCGGAGTGACAAAACCTAATCTCGAAATATGCCAACCCAACATGTACCTTTGGAGACACCTGTAGTACTCCTTTATAATCACCCAGTTACGTTGTGACGTTTGGTAGCACCCAAAGTGTTCCTCCGGAAAACGGGAGTTGCATAATCTCATAGTTACAGGAACATGTATAAGTCATGAAGAAAGCAATAGCAATATACTAAACGATCAAGTGCTAGGCTAACGGAATGGGTCATGTCAATCACATCATTCTCCTAATGATGTGATCCCGTTAATCAAATGACAACACATGTTTATGGTTAGGAAACATAACCATCTTTGATTAATGAGCTAGTCAAGTAGAGGCATACTAGTGACGTTATGTTGGTCTATGTATTCACACATGTATTATGTTTCCGGTTAATACAATTCTAGCATGAATAATAAACATTTATCATGATATGAGGAAATAAATAATAACTTTATTATTGCCTCTAGGGCATATTTCCTTCAGTCTCCCACTTGCACTAGAGTCAATAATCTAGATTACATAGTAATGATTCTAACACCCATGGAGTCTTGGTGCTGATCATGTTTTGCTCGTGGAAGAGGCTTAGTCAATGGGTCTGCAACATTCAGATCCGTATGTATCTTGCAAATCTCTATGTCTCCCACCTGGATTTGATACCGGATGGAATTGAAGCATCTCTTGATGTGCTTGGTCCTCTTGTGAAATCTGGATTCCTTTGCCAAGGCAATTGCACCAGTATTGTCACAGAAGATCTTCATTGGTCCTGATGCACTAGGTATGACACCTAGATCAGAAATGAACTCCTTCATCCAGACTCCTTCATTTGCTGCTTCCGAAGCAGCTATGTACTCCCCTTCACATGTAGATCCCGCCACGACGCTTTGTTTAGAACTGCACCAACTTACAGCTCCACCGTTTAATAAAAACACGTATCCGGTTTGCGATTTAGAATCGTCCGGATCAGTGTCAAAGCTTGCATCGACGTAACCATTTACGACTAGCTCTTTGTCACCTCCATATACGAGAAACATATCCTTAGTCCTTTTCAGGTATTTCAGGATGTTCTTGACCGCTGTCCAGTGATCCACTCCTGGATTACTTTGGTACCTTCCTGCCAAGCTTATTGCTAAGCACACGTCAGGTCTGGTACACTGCATTGCATACATGATAGAGCCTATGGCTGAAGCATAGGGAACATCTTTCATTTTCTCTCTATCTTCTGTTGTGGTCGGGCATTGAGTTTGACTCAACTTCACACCTTGTAGTACGGGCAAGAACCCTTTCTTTGCCTGATCCATTTTGAACTTTTTCAAAACTTTATCAAGGTATGTGCTTTGTGAAAGTCCAATTAAGCATCTTGATCTATCTCTATAAATCTTGATGCCCAATATATAAGCAGCTTCACCGAGGTCTTTCATAGAAAAACTTTTATTCAAGTATCCCTTTATGCTATCTAGAAATTCTATATCATTTCTAATTAATAATATCTCATCTACATATAATATCAGAAATGCTACAGAGCTCCCACTCACTTTCTTGTAAATATAGGCTTCTCCAAAAGTCTGTATAAAACCATATGCTTTGATCACACTATCAAAGCATTTATTCCAACTCCGAGATACTTGCACCAGTCCATAAATGGATCGCTGGAGCTTGCACACTTTGTTAGCACCTTTTGGATCAACAAAACCTTCTGGCTGCATCATATACAACTCTTCTTCCAGAAATCCATTCAAGAATGTAGTTTTGACATCCATTTGCCAAATTTCATAATCATAAAATGCAGCAATTGCTAACATGATTCGGACAGACTTAAGCATCGCTACGGGTGAGAAAGTCTCATCGTAGTCAACCCCTTGAACTTGTCGAAAACCTTTTGCAACAAGTCGAGCTTTATAGATAGTTACATTACCATCAGCGTTAGTCTTCTTCTTAAAAATCCATTTATTCTCAATGGCTTGCCGATCATCGGGCAAGTCAACCAAAGTCCATACTTTGTTCTCATACATGGATCCCATCTCAGATTTCATGGCCTCTAGCCATTTTGCGGAATCTGGGCTCATCATCGCTTCCTCATAGTTTGTAGGTTCATCATGGTCAAGTAACATGACTTCCAGAATAGGATTACCGTACCACTCTGGTGCGGATCTTACTCTGGTAGACCTACGAGGTTCAGTAGAAAATTGATCTGAAGTTTCATGATCAATATCATTAGCTTCCTCACTGATTGGTGTATTTATCACAGGAACCAGTTCTTGTGATGAACTACTTTCCAATAAGGGAGCAGGTACAGTTACCTCATCAAGTTCTACTTTCCTCCCACTCACTTCTTTCGAGAGAAACTCCTTCTCTAGAAAGGATCCGAATTTTGCAACGAAAATCTTGCCTTCAGATCTGTGATAGAAGGTGTACCCAACAGTCTCTTTTGGGTATCCTATGAAGACACATTTCTTCGATTTGGGCTCGAGCTTATCTGGTTGAAGTTTCTTCACATAAGCATCGCAGCCCCAAACTTTAAGAAACGACAACTTTGGTTTCTTGCCAAACCACAGTTCATGAGGTGTCGCCTCAACGGATTTTGATGGTGCCCTATTTAATGTGAATGCGGCCATCTCTAAAGCATAACCCCAAAACGATAGCGGTAAATCAGTAAGAGACATCATAGATCGTACCATATCTAGTAAAGTACGATTACGACGTTCGGACACACCATTTCGTTGTGGTGTTCCGGGTGGCGTGAGTTGCGAAACTATTCCGCATTGTTTCAAATGTAAACCAAACTCGTAACTCAAATATTCTCCTCCACGATCAAATCATAGAAATTTTATTTTCTTGTTACGATGATTTTCCACTTCACTCTAAAATTCTTTGAACTTTTCAAATGTTTCAGACTTGTGTTTCATTAAGTAGATATACCCATATCTGCTCAAATCATCTATGAATGTGAGAAAATAATGATACCCGCCGCGAGCCTCAACATTCATTGGACCACAAACATCAGTATGTATGATTTCCAACAAATCAGTTGCTCGCTCCATAGTTCCGGAGAATGGCGTTTTAGTCATCTTGCCCATGAGGCACGGTTCGCAAGTACCAAGTGATTCATAATCAAGTGATTCCAAAAGTCCATCAGTATGGAGTTTCTTCATGCGCTTTACACCGATATGACCTAAACGGTAGTGCCACAAATAAGTTGCACTATCATTATCAACTCTGCATCTTTTGGTTTCAACACTGTGAATATGTGTATGACTACTATCGGGATTCAATAAAAATAGACCACTTCAAGGGTGCATGACCAAAAAAGATATTACTCATATAAATAGAACAACCATTATTCTCTGACTTAAATGAATAACCGTCTCGCATCAAACAAGATCCAGATATAATGTTCATGCTTAACGCTGGCACCAAATAACAATTATTTAGGTCTAAAACTAATCCCGATGGTATAGATGTAGAGATAGCGTGCCGACTACGATCACATCGACTTTGGAACCATTTTCCACGTGCATCGTCACCTCGTCCTTAGCCAATCTTCGCTTAATCCGTAGTCCCTGTTTCGAGTTGCAAATATTAGCAACAGAACCAATATAAAATACCCAGGTACTACTTCGAGCATTAGTAAGGTACACATCAATAAGATGTATATCACATATACCTTTGTTCACTTTGCCATCCTTCTTATTCGCCAAATACTTGGGGCAGTTCCGCTTCCAGTGTCCAGTCTGCTTGCAGTAGAAGCACTCTGTCTTAGGCTTAGGTCCAGACTTGGGTTTCTTCTCTTGAGCATCAACTTGTTTTCTGTTCTTCTTGAAGTTCCCCTTCTTCTTCCCTTTGCCCTTTTTCTTGAAACTGGTGGTCTTGTTAACCATCAACACTTGATGCTCCTTCTTGATTTCTACCTCCGCGGCTTTTAGCATCGCGAAGAGCTCGGGAATAGTCTTGTCCATCCCTTGCATATTATAGTTCATCACAAAGCTCTTGTAGCTTGGTGGCAGTGATTGAAGAATTATGTCAATGACACTATCATCAGGAAGATTAACTCCCAGTTGAATCAAGTGATTATTATACCCAGACATTTTGAGTATGTGTTCACTGACAGAACTATTCTCTTCCATCTTGCAGCTATAGAACTTATTGGAGACTTCATATCTCTCAATCCGGGCATTTGCTTGAAATATTAACTTCAACTCCTGGAACATCTCATATGCTCCATGACGTTTAAAACGTCGTTGAAGACCCGGTTCTAAGCCGTAAAGCATGGCACACTGAACTATCGAGTAGTCATTAGCTTTGCTCTGTCAGACATTCTTAACGTCGTCAGTTGCATCAGCAGCAGGCCTGGCACCCAGCGGTGCTTCCAGGACGTAATTCTTCTGTGCAGCAATGAGGATAATCCTCAGGTTATGGACCCAGTCTGTGTAATTGCTGCCATCATCTTTCAACTTTGCTTTCTCAAGGAACGCATTAAAATTCAACGGAACAACAGCACAAGCCATCTATCTACAACAAACATAGACAAGCAAAATACTATCAGGTACTAAGTTCATGATAAATTTAAGTTCAATTAATCATATTACTTAAGAACTCCCACTTAGATAGACATCCCTCTAATCCTCTAAGTGATTACGTGATACATATCAACTACACCATGTCCGATCGTCACGTGAGATGGAGTAGTTTCAACAATGAACATCAATATGTTAATCATATCTACTATATGATTCACGCTCGACCTTTCAGTCTCCGTGTTCCGAGGCCATATCTGTTATATGCTAGGATCGTCAAGTTTAACCTGAGTATTCCGCGTGTGCAACTGTTTTGCACCCGTTGTATTTGAACGTAGAGCCTATCACACCCGATCATCACGTGGTGACTCAGCACGAAGAACTTTCACAACGGTGCATACTCAGGGAGAACACTTCTTGATAATTTAACGAGAGATCATCTTAAAATGCTACCGTCAATCAAACAAGATAAGATACATAAAGGATAAACATCACATGCAATCAATATAAGTGATATGATATGGCCATCATCATCTTGTGCTTGTGATCTCCATCTCCGAAGCACCATCGTGATCACCATCGTCACCGGCGCGACACCTTGATCTCCATCATAGCATTGTTGTCGTTACGCCATCTATTGCTTCTACGACTATCGCTACCGCTTAGTGATAAAGTAAAGCAATTACAGGGCGTTTACATTTCATACAATAAAGCGACAACCATATGGCTCCTGCCAGTTGCCGATAACTTCGGTTACAAAACATGATCATCTCATACAATAAAATATAGCATCACGTCTTGACCATATCACATCACAACATGCCCTGCAAAAACAAGTGAGACGTCCTCTACTTTGTTGTTGCAAATTTTACGTGGCTGCTACGGGCTTAGCAAGAACCGTTCTTACCTACGCATCAAAACCACAACGATAGTTCGTCAAGTTAATGCTGTTTTAACCTTCGCAAGGACCGGGCGTAGCCACACTCGGTTCAGCTAAAGTGAGAGAGACAGGCACCCACCAGTCACCTTTAAGCACAAGTGCTCGTAACGGTGAAACCAGTCTGGCGTAAGCGTACGCGTAATGTCGGTCCGGGCCGCTTCATCTCACAATACCGCTGAGCCAAAGTATGACATGCTGGTAAGCAGTATGACTTGTATCGCCCACAACTCACTTGTGTTCTACTCGTACATATGACATCTACGCATAAAACCAGGCTCGAATGCCACTGTTAGGGAACGTAGTAATTTCAAAAAAATTCCTACGCACACCCAAGATCATGGTGATGCATAGCAACGAGAGGAGAGAGTAATGTCCATGTACCCTCGTAGACCGTAAGTGGAAGCGTTATGACAACGCGGTTGATGTAGTCGTACGTCTTCACGATCCGACTAATCCAAGTACCGAACGTACGGCACCTCCGAGATCAGCACACGTTCAGCTCGATGACGATCCCCGTACTCCGATCCAGCAAAGTGTCGGGGATGAGTTCTGTCAGCATGACGGCGTGGTGACGATGATGATGTTCTACCGGCGCAGGGCTTCGCCTAAACTCCGCGACGATATGACCGAGGTGGAATATGGTGGAGGGGGCACCGCACACGGCTAAGGAACGATCACGTAGATCAACTTGTGTGTCCTAGGGTGCCCCCCTGCCCTCGTATATAAAGGAGGGAGGGGGAAGGTGCGGCCGGCCCCCTAGGGGTGCGCCTGGAGGAGTCCTACTCCCATCGGGAGTAGGACTCCCCCCTCTTGCCTTGGTGGAGAAGGAAAGGGGGGAGGGGAAAGAGGAAAGGGGGGCGCCGCCCCCCCCTTCCTTGTCCTATTCGGACTAGGGGGGGAGGGGGCACGCGGCCTGCCCTGGCCAGCCCTCCTCTTCTCCCTCATGGCCCATTAACCCCCGGGAGGGTTCCGGTAACCCCCCGGTGTTCCGGTAAAATCCCGATTTCACCCGGAACCATTCCGATATCCAAATATAGGCTTCCAATATATCAATCTTTATGTCTCGACCATTTCGAGACTCCTCGTCATGTCCGTGATCACATCCGGGACTCCGAACAACCTTCGGTACATCAAAACTTATAAACTCATAATAAAACTGTCATCGTAACGTTAAGCGTGCGGACCCTACGGGTTCGAGAACTATGTAGACATGACCTAGAACTATTCTCGATCAATAACCAATAGCGGAACTTGGATGCTCATATTGGCTCCTACATATTCTGCGAAGATCTTTATCGGTCAAACCGCATAACAACATATGTTGTTCCCTTTGTCATCGATATGTTACTTGCCCGAGATTCGATCATCGGTATCCAATACCTAGTTCAATCTCGTTACTGGCAAGTCTCTTTACTCGTTACGTAATGCATCATTCCGTAACTAACTCATTAGCTACATTGCTTGCAAGGCTTATAGTGATGTGCATTACCGAGAGGGCCCAGAGATACCTCTCCGACAATCGGAGTGACAAAACCTAATCTCGAAATACGCCCACCCAACATGTACCTTTGGAGACACCTGTAGTACTCCTTTATAATCACCCAGTTACGTTGTGATGTTTGGTAGCACCCAAAGTGTTCCTCCGGTAAACGGGAGTTGCATAATCTCATAGGTACAGGAACATGTATAAGTCATGAAGAAAGCAATAGCAATATACTAAACGATCAAGTGCTAGGCTAACGGAATGGGTCATGTCAATCACATCATTCTCCTAATGATGTGATCCCGTTAATCAAATGACAACACATGTCTATGGTTAGGAAACATAACCATCTTTGATTAATGAGCTAGTCAAGTAGAGGCATACTAGTGACGTTATGTTAGTCTATGTATTCACACATGTATTATGTTTCCGGTTAATACAATTCTAGCATGAATAATAAACATATATCATGATATGAGGAAATAAATAATAACTTTATTATTGCCTCTAGGGCATATTTCCTTCACTACCCACATCCCCAAGAGGGAGCGCAGGCGCGCGCTCAGGGACGTCTATGCGATGGAACCAGTCGTCCTGTCCGATCACTTTCGATCGCAGGGATCATCCGACCAGTATCCATCACGGCAGTTCAGCCGCACTAGTCCTCGACCCAATCATTGACGGATTCCATCTTACACGAGTCATCATGGACGGTGGCAGCGGCCTAAACCTGCTCTATCAGGATACGGTGCACAAAATGGGCATTGATCCCTCGAGGATTAAACCCACAAAAACCACCTTTAAAGGTGTCATATCCGGTGTAGAGGCCCGCTGAACGGGCTCAATCGCACTAGAGGTGGTCTTCGGATCCCCGGATAATTTCCGAAGCGAAGAGTTCATCTTTGATATCGTCCCTTTCCGCAGCGGCTATCACGCACTGCTCGGACGAACCGCATTCGCTCGATTCAATGCGGTGCCACACTACGCTTATCTCAAGCTCAAGATGCCCAGACCACGCGGTGTCATAAAAATCAATGGGAATACGGAATGCTCCCTCTGTACCGAGGAGCACACCGCGGCCCTTGCAGCAGAAACACAGAGCGGCCTTTTTAGGCAGAACCTTAATTCGGCGGCCAAGCTCCCGGACACTGTCAAACAAGTCTGAACCACTCTGCAGCATGATGGTCCAGTTCGTCAAGAGCTCTACTAGCAATTTGGCCTCCGTCCCAGCCCCGACAAGGCAGCGGCATTTGTACCGCGCGTACATAACTACACACTCAAAATACCATGGACAGAGATGGAGGCATGGCAAGATCGTGGTCCACAATACGACTCAACCGCTCCTGGACCCGCATACTTTTTTCTTTTTTCCTTTTCAAGTATATTTTCTCCCCGGGCCTTTTTCTAGTAGCCTGATCGTCGAACCTATCAAAGGATGGATACACCAAGACGACAAGAAGCTTTGACGTACAAGGGAACTTTCAGGTGGTCTCTGTTAACGATCGTTATACTTGCTTTAAGGACCCGCACGCAGCTCTCCTTTGGTGGGGGCATGTTAAATAGCCCTATTGCTTATCACACTACTTGTGCAAATACGCTTTGACGTATTAGTAAGGTTATAATGGAAAATGGTTTGCGGTTCAATTCTTGATGCACCAGCTTATTGCTTGATTTCTCCTTTTCTTGATATTCTTATCAATTGCACACATACACTATGGTACGCCTTAATGCGCCAGGGGCTTCATTATGCTCCATAATATGGCAAGAAAGTCCAAACACTTTTACGGTAGTTCGACACCCCAAATTATAGCATTATATGCATCGGCTCCGAATCATGTGTTGGGTCAATATGAAGGAAATATGCCCTAGAGGCAATAATAAAGTTATTATTTATTTCCTCATATCATGATAAATGTTTATTATTCATGCTAGAATTGTATTAGCCGGAAACATGATACATGTGTGAATACATAGACAAACATATAGTCACTAGTATGCCTCTACTTGACTAGCCCATTAATCAAAGATGGTTATGTTTCCTAACCATAGACATGTGTTGTCATTTGATTAATGGGATCACATCATTAGAAGAATGATGTGATTGACATGACCCATTCCATTAGCCTAGCACTTGATCGTTTAGTATATTGCTATTGCTTTCTTCATGACTTATACATGTTCCTATAACTATGAGAAATATGCAACTCCCGTTTACCGGAGGAACACTTTGGGTACTACCAAACATCACAACGTAACTGGGTGATTATAAAGGAGTACTACAGGTGTCTCCAAAGGTACATGTTGAGTTGGCGTATTTCGAGATTAGGTTTTGTCACTCCGATTGTCGGAGCGGTATCTCTGGGCCCTCTCGGTAATGCACATCTTTATAAGCCTTGCAAACAATGTGACCAAATGAGTTGGTTACGGAATGATGCATTACGGAACGAGTAAAGAGACTTGCCGGTAACGAGATTGAACTAGGTATTGGATACCGATGATCAAATCTCGGGCAAGTAACATACCGATGACAAAGGGAACAATGTATGTTGTTATGCGGTTTGACCAATAAAGATCTTCGTAGAATATGTAGGAACCAATATGGGCATCCAGGTTCCGCTATTGGTTATTGACCGAGAATAGTTCTAGGTCATGTCTACATAGTTCTCGAACCCGTAGGGTCCGCACGCTTAACGTTACGATGACAGTTTTATTATGAGTTTATAAGTTTTGATGTACCGAAGTTTGTTCGGAGTCCCGGATGTGATCACGGACGTAACGAGGAGTCTCGAAATGGTCGAGACATAAAGATCGATATATTGGAAGCCTATATTTGGACATCGGAATCGTTCCGGGTGAAATCGGCATTTTACCGGAGTA
>NC_041393.1:56219359-56234777 GCF_002162155.2 Triticum dicoccoides | reverse complement strand
TTCCTCCTCTTTCCCCCCTTCTCCTATTCCAACTAGGAAAGAAGGGAGTCCTACTCCCGGTGGGAGTAGGACTCCCCCCTTGGCGCGCCCTCCTTGCGGCCGCCTCCTCCCTCTGGCTCCTTTATATACGGGGGCGGGGGGCACCCCATATACACACAAGTTGATCTACGGATCGTTCCTTAGCTGTGTGCGGTGCCCCCCTCCACCATATTCCACCTCGGTCATATCGTCGCGGAGTTTAGGCGAAGCCCTACGCCGGTGGAACATCATCATCGTCACCACACCGTCGTGCTGACGGAACTCATCCCCAAAGCTTTGCTGGATCGGAGCCCGGGGATCGTCATCGAGCTGAACGTGTGCTGAACTCGGAGGTGCCGTACGTTCGGTACTTGGATCGGTCGGATCGTGAAGACGTACGACTACATCAACCGCGTTGTCATAACGCTTCCGCTTACGGTCTACGAGGGTACGTGGACAACACTCTCCCCTCTCGTTGCTATGCCATCACCATGATCTTGCGTGCACGTAGGAATTTTTTTGAAATTACTACGTTCCCCAACAGTGGCATCCGAGCCTAGGTTTTATGCGTTGATGTTATATGCACGAGTAGAACACAAGTGAGTTGTGGGCGATACAAGTCATACTGCTTACCAGCATGTCATACTTTGGTTCGGCGGTATTGTGAGATGAAGCGGCCCGGACCAACATTACGCGTACGCTTACGCGAGACTGGTTTCACCGTTGCGAGCACTCGTGCTTAAAGGTGGCTGGCGGGTGTATGTCTCTCTACTTTAGCTGAATCGAGTGTGGCTACGCCCGGTCCTTGCGAAGGTTAAAACAGCACCAACTTGACGAACTATCGTTGTGGTTTTTACGCGTAGGTAAGAATGGATCTTGCTAAAGCCCGTAGCAGCCACGTAAAATTTGCAACAACAAAGTAGGGGACGTCTAACTTGCTTTTGCAGGGCATGTTGTGATGTGATATGGTCAAGACGTGATGCTATATTTTATTGTATGAGATGATCATGTTTTGTAACCGAAGTTATCGGCAACTGGCAGGAGCCATATGGTTGTCGCTTTATTGTATGAAATGCAAACGCCCTGTAATTGCTTTACTTTATCTCTAAGCGGTAGCGATAGTCGTAGAAGCAATAGATGGCGTAAGGACAACGATGCTACGATGGAGATCAAGGTGTCGCGCCGGTGACGATGGTGATCACGACGGTGCTTCGAAGATGGAGATCACAAGCACAAGATGATGATGGCCATATCATATCACTTATATTGATTGCATGTGATGTTTATCCTTTATGCATCTTATCTTGCTTTGATTGACGGTAGCATTTTAAGATGATCTCTCACTAATAATCAAGAAGTGTTCTCCCTGAGTATGCACCGTTGTGAAAGTTCTTTGTGCTGAGACACCACGTGATGATCGGGTGTGATAGGCTCTACGTTCAAATACAACGGGTGCAAAACAGTTGCACACGCGGAATACTCAGGTCATACTTGACGAGCCTAGCATATACAGATATGGCCTCAGAACACGGAGACCAAAAGGTTGAACGTGAATCATATAGTAGATATGATCAACATAGTGATGTTCACCATTGAAACTACTCCATCTCACGTGATGATCGGACATGGTTTAGTTGATTTGGATCACGTGATCACTTAGATGACTAGAGAGATGTCTGTCTAAGTGGGAGTTCTTAAGTAATATGATTAATTGAACTTAAATTTATCATGAACTTAGTACCTGATAGTATTTTGCTTGTCTATGTTTGTTTGTAGATAGATGGCTCGTGCTGTTGTTCCGTTGAATTTTAATGCGTTCCTTGAGAAAGTAAAGTTGAAAGATGATGGTAGCAATTACACAGACTGGGTCCGTAACCTGAGGATTATCCTCATTGCTGCACAGAAAAGTTATGTCCTGGAAGCACCGCTGGGTGCCAGGCCTGCTGCAGATGCAACTGACGACGTTAAGAACGTCTGGCAGAGCAAAGCTGATGACTACTCGATAGTTCAGTGTGCCATGCTTTACGGCTTAGAACCGGGTCTTGAACGATGTTTTGAACGTCATGGAGCATATGAGATGTTCCAGGAGTTGAAGTTAATATTTCAAGCAAATGCCCGGATTGAGAGATATGAAGTCTCCAATAAGTTCTATAGCTGCAAGATGGAGGAGAATAGTTCTGTCAGTGAACATATACTCAAAATGTCTGGGTATAATAATCACTTGATTCAACTGGGAGTTAATCTTCCTGATGATAGTGTCATTGACAGAATTCTTCAATCACTGCCACCAAGCTACAAGAGCTTCGTGATGAACTATAATATGCAAGGGATGAACAAGACTATTCCCGAACTCTTCGCGATGCTAAAAGCCGCGGAGGTAGAAATCAAGAAGGAGCATCAAGTGTTGATGGTTAACAAGAACACCGGTTTCAAGAAAAAGGGCAAAGGGAAGAAGAAGGGGAACTTCAAAAAGAACAGCAAGCAAGTTGCTGCTCAAGAGAAGAAACCCAAGTCTGGACCTAAGCCTGAAACTGAGTGCTTCTACTGCAAGCAGACTGGACACTGGAAGCGGAACTGCCCCAAGTATTTGGCGGATAAGAAGGATGGCAAAGTGAACAAAGGTATATGTGATATACATGTTATTGATGTGTACCTTACTAATGCTCGCAGTAGCACCTGGGTATTTGATACTGGTTCTGTTGCTAATATTTGCAACTCGAAACAGGGACTACGAATTAAGCGAAGATTGGCTAAGGACGAGGTGACGATGCGCGTGGGAAATGGTTCCAAAGTCGATGTGATCGCGGTCGGCACGCTACCTCTACATCTACCATCGGGATTAGTTTTAGACCTAAATAATTGTTATTTGGTTCCAGCGTTGAGCATGAACATTATATCTGGATCTTGTTTGATGCGAGACAGTTATTCATTTAAATCAGAGAATAATGGTTGTTCTATTTATATGAGTAATATCTTTTATGGTCATGCACCCTTGAAAAGTGGACTATTTTTATTGAATCTCGATAGTAGTGATACACATATTCATAGTGTTGAAACCAAAAGATGCAGAGTTGATAACGATAGTGCAACTTATTCGTGGCACTGCCGTTTAGGTCATATCGGTGTAAAGCGCATGAAGAAACTCCATACTGATGGGCTTTTGGAATCACTTGATTATGAATCACTTGGTACTTGCGAACCGTGCCTCATGGGCAAGATGACTAAAACGCCGTTCTCCGGAGCTATGGAGCAAGCAACTGATTTGTTGGAAATCATACATACTGATGTTTGTGGTCCAATGAATGTTGAGGCTCGCGGCGGGTATCGTTATTTTCTGACCTTCACAAGATGATTTGAGCAGATATGGGTATATCTACTTGATGAAACATAAGTCTAAAATAGTTGAAAGGTTCAAAGAATTTCAGAGTGAAGTGGAAAAATCATCGTAACAAGAAAATAAAGTTTCTGCGATCTGATCGCGGAGATGAATATTTGAGTTATGAGTTTGGTCTTCAATTAAAACAATGTGGAATAGTTTCACACCTCACGCCACCTGGAACACCACAACGTTATGGTGTGTCCGAATGTCGTAACCGCACTTTATTGGATATGGTGCGATCTATGATGTCTCTTACTGATTTACCATTACCGTTTTGGGGTTATACATTAGCGACAGCTGCATTCACGTTAAAAGGCACCATCTAAATCCGTTGAGACGACATTGTATGAACTATGGTTTAGAAGTAAACCTAAGCTGTCGTTTTTTAAAGTTTGGAGTTGCGATGCTTATATGAAAAAGGTTTTCAACCTGATAAGCTCGAACCCAAATCGGAGAAGTGCGTCTTCATAGAATACCCAAAGGAAACTGTTGGGTACTCCTTCTATCACAAATCCAAAGGAAAAACATTCGTTGCTAAGAATGGATCCTTTCTAGAGAAGGAGTTTCTCTCGAAAGAAGTGACTGGGAGGAAAGTAGAACTTGATGAGATAACTGTATCTACTCCCTTATTGGAAAGTAGTTCATCACAAGAACCGGTTCCTGTGACAACTACACAAATTAGTGAGGAAGCTAATGATATTGATCATGAAACTTCAGATCAAGTTTCTACTGAACCTCGTAGGTCTACCAGAGTAAGATCCGCACCAGAGTGGTATGGTAATCAAATTCTGGAAGTCATGTTGCTTGACCATGATGAACCTACGAACTATGAGGAAGCAATGATGAGCCCAGATTCCACAAAATGGCTAGAGGCCATGAAATCTGAGATGGGATCCATGTATGAAAACAAAGTATGGACTTTGGTTGACTTTCCCGATGATCGGCAAGCAATTGAGAATAAATGGATCTTTAAGAAGAAGACTGACGCTGGTGGTAATGTAACTGTCTATAAAGCTCGACTTGTTGCGAAAGGTTTTCGACAAGTTCAAGGAGTTGACTACGATGAGACTTTCTCACCCGTAGCGATGCTTAAGTCTGTCCGAATCATGTTAGCTATTGCTGCATTTCATAATTATGAAATTTGGCAAATGGATGTCAAAACTGCATTCTTGAATGGATTTCTGGAAGAAGAGTTGTATATGATGCAGCCAGAAGGTTTTGTAGATCCAAAAGGTGCTAACAAGATGTGCAAGCTCCAGTGTTCCATTTATGGACTGGTGCAAGCATCTTGGAGTTGGAATAAACGCTTTGATAGTGTGATCAAAGCATATGGTTTTATACAAACTTTTGGAGAAGCATGTATTTACAAGAAAGTGAGTGGGAGCTTTGTAGCATTTCTGATATTATATGTAGATGACATATCATTAATTGGAAATGATATAGAATTTCTGGATAGCATAAAGGGATACTTGAATAAAAGTTTTTCAATGAAAGACCTCGATGAAGCTGCTTACATATTGGGCATCAAGATCTATAGAGATAGATCAAGACGCTTAATAGGACTTTCACAAAGCACATACCTTGATAAAATTTTGAAAAAGTTCAAAATGGATCAGGCAAAGAAAGGGTTCTTGCCCGTACTACAAGGTGTGAAGTTGAGTCAAACTCAATGCCCGACCACAACAAAAGATAGAGAGAAAATGAAAGATGTTCCCTATGCTTCAGCCATAGGCTCTATCATGTATGCAATGCTGTGTACCAGACCTGACGTATGCTTAGCAATAAGGTTGGCGGGAAGGTACCAAAGTAATCCAGGAATGGATCATTGGACAACGGTCAAGAACATCCTGGAATACCTGAAAAGGACTTAGGATATGTTTCATGTATATGGAGGTGACAAAGAGCTAGTCGTAAATGGTTACGTCGATGCAAGCTTTGACACTGATCCGGACGGTTCTAAATCGCAAACCGGATACATGTTTTTATTAAACGGTGGAGCTGTAAGTTGGTGCAGTTCTAAACAAAGCGTCGTGGCAGGATCTACATGTGAAGCGGAGTACATAGCTGCTTCGGAAGCAGCAAATGAAGGAGTCTGGATGAAGGAGTTCATTTCCGATCTAGGTGTCATACGTAGTGCATCGGGACCAATGAAAACCTTCTGTGACAATACTGGTGCAATTGCCTTGGCAAAGGAATCCAGATTTCACAAGAGGACCAAGCACATCAAGAGACGCTTCAATTCCATTCGGGACCAAGTCCAAGTGGGAGACATAGAGATTTGCAAGATACATACGGATCTGAATGTTGTAGACCCGTTGACTAAGCCACTCTCACGAGCAAAACATGATCAGCACCAAGACTCCATGGGTGTTAGAATCATTACTATGTAATCTAGATTATTGACTCTAGTGCAAGTGGGAGACTGAAGGAAATATGCCCTAGAGGCAATAATAAAGTTATTATTTATTTCCTCATATCATGATAAATGTTTATTATTCATGCTAGAATTGTATTAGCCGGAAACATGATACATGTGTGAATACATAGACAAACATATAGTCACTAGTATGCCTCTACGTGACTAGCCCATTAATCAAAGATGGTTATGTTTCCTAACCATAGACATGTGTTGTCATTTGTTTAATGGGATCACATCATTAGAAGAATGATGTGATTGACATGACCCATTCCGTTAGCCTAGCGCTTGATCGTTTAGTATATTGCTATTGCTTTCTTCATGACTTATACATGTTCCTATAACTATGAGAAATATGCAAATCCCGTTTACCGGAGGGACACTTTGGGTACTACCAAACGTCACAACGTAACTGGGTGATTATAAAGGAGTACTAGAGGTGTCTCCGAAGGTACATGTTGAGTTGGCGTATTTCGAGATTAGGTTTTGTCACTCCGATTGTCGGAGAGGTATCTCTGGGCCCTCTCGGTAATGCACATCTTTATAAGCCTTGCAAGCAATGTGACCAAATGAGTTGGTTACGGAATGATGCATTACGGAACGAGTAAAGAGACTTGCCGGTAACAAGATTGAACTAGGTATTGGATACCGACGATCAAATCTCGGGCAAGTAACATACCGATGACAAAGGGAACAGCGTATGTTGTTATGCGGTTTGACCGATAAAGATCTTCGTAGAATATGTAGGAACCAATATGGGCATCCAGGTTCCGCTATTGGTTATTGACCGAGAATAGTTCTAGGTCATGTCTACATAGTTCTCGAACCCGTAGGGTCCGCACGCTTAACGTTACGATGACAGTTTTATTATGAGTTTATAAGTTTTGATGTACCGAAGTTTGTTCGGAGTCCCGGATGTGATCACGGACGTAACGAGGAGTCTCGAAATGGTCGAGACATAAAGATCGATATATTGGAAGCCTATATTTGGACATCAGAATCGTTCTGGGTGAAATCGGCATTTTACCGGAGCATCGGGAGGTTACCGGAACCCCCCCGGGGGTTATTGGGCCTACATGGGCCTCGAGGGAGAAGAGGGAAGGAGGCAGGAGGGGGCCGCGCGCCCCTCCCCTTCCTAGTCCGAATAGGACAAGGGAAAGGGGGCGGCGCCCCCCCCCCCTTTCCTTCCCCTCTTCCTCCTCTTTCCCCCCTTCTCCTATTCCAACTAGGAAAGAAGGGAGTCCTACTCCCGGTGGGAGTAGGACTCCCCCCCTTGGCGCGCCCTCCTTGGCCGGCCGCCTCCTCCCGCTGGCTCCTTTATATACGGGGGCGGGGGGCACCCCATAGACACACAAGTTGATCTACGGATCGTTCCTTAGCCGTGTGCGGTGCCCCCTCCACCATATTCCACCTCGGTCATATCATCGCGGAGTTTAGGCGAAGCCCTGCGCCGGTGGAACATCATCATCATCACCACGCCGTCGTGCTGACGGAACTCATCCCCGAAGCTTTGCTGGATCGGAGCCCGGGGATCGTCATCGAGCTGAACATGTGCTGAACTCGGAGGTGCCGTACGTTCGGTACTTGGATCGGTCGGATTGTGAAGACGTACGACTACATCAACCGCGTTGTCATAACGCTTCCGCTTACAGTCTACGAGGGTACGTGGACAACACTCTCCCCTCTCGTTGCTATGCCATCACCATGATCTTGCGTGCACGTAGGAATTTTTTTGAAATTACTACGTTCCCCAACAGTGGCATCCGAGCCTAGGTTTTATGCGTTGATGTTATATGCACGAGTAGAACACAAGTGAGTTGTGGGCGATACAAGTCATACTGCTTACCAGCATGTCATACTTTCGTTCGGCGGTATTGTGAGATGAAGCGGCCCGGACCGACATTACGCGTACACTTACGCGAGACTGGTTTCACCATTGCGAGCACTCGTGCTTAAAGGTGGCTGGCGGGTGTCTGTCGCTCTCACTTTAGCTGAATCGAGTGTGGCTACGCCCGGTCCTTGCGAAGGTTAAAACATCACCAACTTGACGAACTATCGTTGTGGTTTATACGCGTAGGTAAGAACGGTTCTTGCTAAAGCCCGTAGCAGCCACGTAAAATTTGCAACAACAAAGTAGAGGACGTCTAACTTGCTTTTGCAGGGCATGTTGTGATGTGATATGGTCAAGACGTGATGCTATATTTTATTGTATGAGATGATCATGTTTTGTAACCGAAGTTATCGGCAACTGGCAGGAGCCATATGGTTGTCGCTTTATTGTATGAAATGCAAACGCCCTGTAATTGCTTTACTTTATCTCTAAGCGGTAGCGATAGTCGTAGAAGCAATAGATGGCGTAACAACAACGATGCTACGATGAATATCAAGGTGTCGCAACCGGTGACGATGGTTATCACGACGGTGCTTCGAAGATGGAGATCACAAGCACAAGCTGATGATGGCCATATCATATCACTTATATTGATTGCATGTGATGTTTATCCTTTATGCATCTTATCTTGCTTTGATTGACGGTAGCATTTTAAGATGATCTCTCACTAATAATCAAGAAGTGTTCTCCCTGAGTATGCACCATTGCGAAAGTTCTTCGTGCTGAGACACCACGTGATGATCGGGTGTGATAGGCTCTACGTTCAAATACAACGGGTGCAAAACAGTTGCACACGCGGAATACTCAGGTCATACTTGATGAGCCTAGCATATACAGATATGGCCTCGGAACACGGAGATCGAAAGGTCGAACGTGAATCATATAGTAGATATGATCAACATAGTGATGTTCACCATTGAAACTACTCCATCTCACGTGATGATCGGACATGGTTTAGTTGATTTGGATCACGTGATCACTTAGATGACTAGAGAGATGTCTGTCTAAGTGGGAGTTCTTAAGTAATATGATTAATTGAACTTAAATTTACCATGAACTTAGTACCTGATAGTATTTTGCTTGTCTATGTTTGTTTGTAGATAGATGGCTCGTGCTGTTGTTCCGTTGAATTTTAATGCGTTCCTTGAGAAAGTAAAGTTGAAAGATGATGGTAGCAATTACACGGACTGGGTCCGTAACCTGAGGATTATCCTCATTGCTGCACAGAAAAGTTACGTCCTGGAAGCACCGCTGGGTGCCAGGCCTGCTGCTGATGCAACTGACGACGTTAAGAACGTCTGGCAGAGCAAAGCTGATGACTACTCGATAGTTCAGTGTGCCATGCTTTACGGCTTAGAACCGGGTCTTCAACGACGTTTTGAACGTCATGGAGCATATGAGATGTTCCAGGAGTTGAAGTTAATATTTCAAGCAAATGCCCGGATTGAGAGATATGAAGTCTCCAATAAGTTCTATAGCTGCAAGATGGAGGAGAATAGTTCTGTCAGTGAACATATACTCAAAATGTCTGGGTATAATAATCACTTGATTCAACTGGGAGTTAATCTTCCTGATGATAGTGTCATTGAAAGAATTCTTCAATCACTGCCACCAAGCTACAAGAGCTTTGTGATGAACTATAATATGCAAGGGATGAACAAGACTATTCCCAAACTCTTCGCGATGCTAAAAGCCGCGGAGGCAGAAATCAAGAAGGAGCATCAAGTGTTGATGGTTAACAAGACCACCGGTTTCAAGAAAAAGGGCAAAGGGAAGAAGAAGGGGAACTTCAAAAAGAACAGCAAGCAAGTTGCTGCTCAAGAGAAGAAACCCAAGTCTGGACCTAAGCCTGAAACTGAGTGCTTCTACTGCAAGCAGACTGGACACTGGAAGCGGAACTGCCCCAAGTATTTGGCGGATAAGAAGGATGGCAAAGTGAACAAAGGTATATGTGATATACATGTTATTGATGTGTACCTTACTAATGCTCGCAGTAGCACCTGGGTATTTGATACTGGTTCTGTTGCTAATATTTGCAACTCGAAACAGGGACTATGAATTAAGCGAAGATTGGCTAAGGACGAGGTGACGATGCGCGTGGGAAATGGTTCCAAAGTCGATGTGATCGCGGTCGGCACGCTACCTCTACATCTACCATCGGGATTAGTTTTAGACCTAAATAATTGTTATTTGGTGCCAGTGTTGAGCATGAACATTATATCTGGATCTTGTTTGATGCGAGACGGTTATTCATTTAAATCAGAGAATAATGGTTGTTCTATTTATATGAGTAATATCTTTTATGGTCATGCACCCTTGAAAAGTGGACTATTTTTATTGAATCTCGATAGTAGTGATACACATATTCATAGTGTTGAAACCAAAAGATGCAGAGTTGATAACGATAGTGCAACTTATTTGTGGCACTGCCGTTTAGGTCATATCGGTGTAAAGCGCATGAAGAAACTCCATACTGATGGGCTTTTGGAATCACTTGATTATGAATCACTTGGTACTTGCGAACCGTGCCTCATGGGCAAGATGACTAAAACACCGTTCTTCGGAACTGTGGAGCGAGCAACTGATTTGTTGGAAATCATACATACTGATGTTTGTGGTCCAATGAATGTTGAGGCTCGCGGCGGGTATCGTTATTTTCTGACCTTCACAAGATGATTTGAGCAGATATGGGTATATCTACTTGATGAAACATAAGTCTAAAATAGGTGAAAGGTTCAAAGAATTTCAGAGTGAAGTGGAAAAATCATCGTAACAAGAAAATAAAGTTTCTGCGATCTGATCGCGGAGATGAATATTTGAGTTACGAGTTTGGTCTTCAATTAAAACAATGTGGAATAGTTTCACACCTCACGCCACCTGGAACACCACAACGTTATGGTGTGTCCGAATGTCATAACCGCACTTTATTGGATATGGTGGGATCTATGATGTCTCTTACTGATTTACCATTATCGTTTTGGGGTTATGCATTAGAGATAGCTGCATTCACGTTAAAAGGCACCATCTAAATCCGTTGAGACGACATCGTATGAACTATGGTTTAGAAGTAAACCTAAGCTGTCGTTTCTTAAAGTTTGGAGTTGTGATGCTTATATGAAAAAGGTTTTCAACCTGATAAGCTCGAACCCAAATCGGAGAAGTGCGTCTTCATAGAATACCCAAAGGAAACTGTTGGGTACTCCTTCTATCACAAATCCAAAGGCAAAACATTCGTTGCTAAGAATGGATCCTTTCTAGAGAAGGAGTTTCTCTCGAAAAAAGTGAGTGGGAGGAAAGTAGAACTTGATGAGATAACTATATCTACTCCCTTATTGGAAAGTAGTTCATCACAAGAACCGGTTCCTGTGACAACTACACCAATTAGTGAGGAAGCTAATGATATGGATCATGAAACTTCAGATCAAGTTTCTACTGAACCTCGTAGGTCTACCAGAGTAAGATCCGCATTAGAGTGGTACGGTAATCCAATTCTGGAAGTCATGTTGCTTGACCATGATGAACCTATGAACTATGAGGAAGCGATGATGAGCCCAGATTCCACAAAATGGCTAGAGGCCATGAAATCTGAGATGGGATCCATGTATGAAAACAAAGTATGGACTTTGGTTGACTTTCCCAATGATCGGCAAGCAATTGAGAATAAATGGATCTTTAAGAAGAAGACTGACGCTGATGGTAATGTAACTGTCTATAAAGCTCGACTTGTTGCGAAAGGTTTTCGACAAGTTCAAGGAGTTGACTACGATGAGACTTTCTCACCCGTAGCGATGCTTAAGTCTGTCCGAATCATGTTAGCTATTGCTGCATTTCATAATTATGAAATTTGGCAAATGGATGTCAAAACTGCATTCTTGAATGGATTTCTGGAAGAAGAGTTGTATATGATGCAGCCAGAAGGTTTTGTAGATCCAAAAGGTGCTAACAAGGTGTGCAAGCTCCAGTGTTCCATTTATGGACTGGTGCAAGCATCTCGGAGTTGGAATAAACGCTTTGATAGTGTGATCAAAGCATATGGTTTTATACAGACTTTTGGAGAAGCCTGTATTTACAAGAAAGTGAGTGGGAGCTCTGTAGCATTTCTGATATTATATGTAGATGACATATTATTAATTGGAAATGATATAGAATTTCTGGATAGCATAAAGGGATACTTGAATAAAAGTTTTTCAATGAAAGACCTCGGTGAAGGCTGCTTACATATTGGGCATCAAGATTTATAGAGATAAATCAAGACGCTTAATAGGACTTTCACAAAGCACATACCTTGATTAAATTTTGAAAAAGTTCAAAATGGATCAGCAAAGAAAGGGTTCTTGCCCGTACAACAAGGTGTGAAGTTGAGTCAAACTCAATGCCCGACCACAACAAAAGATAGAGAGAAAATGAAAGATGTTCCCTATGCTTCAGCCATAGGCTCTATCATGTATGCAATGCTGTGTACCAGACCTGGCGTATGCTTAGCAATAAGGTTGGCGGAAAGGTACCAAAGTAATCCAGGAATGGATCACTGGACAGCGGTCAAGAACATCCTGGAATACCTGAAAAGGACTTAGGATATGTTTCATGTATATGGAGGTGACAAAGAGCTAGTCGTAAATGGTTACGTCGATGCAAGCTTTGACACTGATCCGGACGGTTCTAAATCGCAAACCGGATACATGTTTTTATTAAACGGTGGAGCTATAAGTTGGTGCAGTTCTAAACAAAGCGTCGTGGCGGCATCTACATGTGAAGCGGAGTACATAGCTGCTTCAGAAGCAGCAAATGAAGGAGTCTGGATGAAGGAGTTCATTTCCGATCTAGGTGTCATACCTAGTGCATCGGGACCAATGAAAACCTTCTGTGACAATACTGGTGCAATTGCCTTGGCAAAGGAATCCAGATTTCACAAGAGGACCAAGCACATCAAGCGACGCTTCAATTCCATTCGGGACCAAGTCCAAGTGGGAGACATAGAGATTTGCAAGATACATACGGATCTGAATGTTGCAGACCCGTTGACTAAGCCACTCTCACGAGCAAAACATGATCAGCACCAAGACTCCATGGGTGTTAGAATCATTACTATGTAATCTAGATTATTGACTCTAGTGCAAGTGGGAGACTGAAGGAAATATGCCCTAGAGGCAATAATAAAGTTATTATTTATTTCCTCATATCATGATAAATGTTTATTATTCATGCTAGAATTGTATTAGCCGGAAACATGATACATGTGTGAATACATAGACAAACATATAGTCACTAGTATGCCTCTACGTGACTAGCCCATTAATCAAAGATGGTTATGTTTCCTAACCATAGACATGTGTTGTCATTTGATTAATGGGATCACATCATTAGAAGAATGATGTGATTGACATGACCCATTCCATTAGCCTAGCGCTTGATCGTTTAGTATATTGCTATTGCTTTCTTCATGACTTATACATGTTCCTATAACTATGAGAAATATGCAACTCCCGTTTACCGGAGGGACACTTTGGGTACTACCAAACGTCACAACGTAACTAGGTGATTATAAAGGAGTACTAGAGGTGTCTCCGAAGGTACATGTTGAGTTGGCGTATTTCGAGATTAGGTTTTGTCACTCCGATTGTCGGAGAGGTATCTCTGGGCCCTCTCGGTAATGCACATCTTTATAAGCCTTGCAAGCAATGTGACCAAATGAGTTGGTTATGGAATGATGCATTACGGAACGAGTAAAGAGACTTGCCGATAACGAGATTGAACTAGGTATTGGATACCGACGATCAAATCTCGGGCAAGTAACATACCGATGACAAAGGGAACAACGTATGTTGTTATGCGGTTTGACCGATAAAGATCTTCGTAGAATATGTAGGAACCAATATGGGCATCCAGGTTCCGCTATTGGTTATTGACCGAGAATAGTTCTAGGTCATGTCTACATAGTTCTCGAACCCGTAGGGTCCGCACGCTTAACGTTACGATGATAGTTTTATTATGAGTTTATAAGTTTTGATGTACCGAAGTTTGTTCGGAGTCCCGGATGTGATCACGGACGTAACGAGGAGTCTCGAAATGGTCGAGACATAAAGATCGATATATTGGAATCCTATATTTGGACATCGGAATCGTTCCGGGTGAAATCGGCATTTTACCGGAGCACCGGGAGGTTACCGGACCCCCCCCGGGGGTTATTGGGCCTACATGGGCCTCGAGGGAGAAGAGGGAAGGAGGCAGGAGGGGGCCGCGCGCCCCTCCCCTTCCTAGTCCGAATAGGACAAGGGAAAGGGGGCGGCGCCCCCCCCCCTTTCCTTCCCCTCTTCCTCCTCTTTCCCCCCTTCTCCTATTCCAACTAGGAAAGAAGGGAGTCCTACTCCCGGTGGGAGTAGGACTCCCCCCCTTGGCGCGCCCTCCTTGGCCGGCCGCCTCCTTTCCCTGGCTCCTTTATATACGGGGGCGGGGGGCACCCCATAGACACACAAGTTGATCTACGGATCGTTCCTTAGCCGTGTGCAGTGCCCCCCTCCACCATATTCCACCTCGGTCATATCGTCGCGGAGTTTAGGCGAAGCCCTGCGCCGGTGGAACATCATCATCGTCACCACGCCGTCGTGCTGACGGAACTCATCCCCGAAGCTTCGCTGGATCGGAGCCCGGGGATCGTCATCGAGCTGAACGTGTGCTGAACTCGGAGGTGCCGTACGTTCGGTACTTGGATCGGTCGGATCGTGAAGACGTACGACTACATCAACCGTGTTGTCATAACGGTTCCGCTTACGGTCTACGAGGGTACGTGGACAACACTCTCCCCTCTCGTTGCTATGCCATCACCATGATCTTGCGTGCACGTAGGAAATTTTTTGAAATTACTACGTTCCCCAACACAATAGTAGGGTTGCCCGTCTCCTGTGCTTGCTATCATACGTTCCGCTATATCGGCTAGGGTAGTAAAGGAAGAACTACTGCGATTGTGTCCTGGTTCTTCCAGATGAGCACCTCAGTAGAGAAAGCCGAAAACTGACTGTCATGATGCGGCGAGAGCTGGTCAGTTGTTTGGGAGGTTACAAATCCTTAGAGATTTTTTCCGCATTATGCAATGAATCGGTTTTTTATCCAATCAGGCGTGTATAGCGCCCCAAATTTGGATTTCCGAATACTAGGGACTGCGCCTAAATTTTTATTGTCAAACTCCTATGGCTAAGTGAGGGTGATAAAGCCACATAGTCCAAAGATAAGGATTTCTATAGGTTTTGGCCTTCCTTAGTATAATACCCTACTCATGTCTTGGTTTCTGTTGATATCAAGAGGCATGGCAATGTATGGATTCGGCAAGAACATAAGGCATATGCAACTCATCAAGAAAATAGGTGGTATATATATCTTCAATCACTCTAAAGGGTCTCGTGTGCCTCCCAAAAGGCTCCTAGTAGGGGCCCTTCGGGTTCTTATATGTTCGGTGGAGAAGTACCTTTGCTGGCATGTCTACGTCTACAATTATAACTTGTCTTCACTAGTTAGCGGAGGCGTGTGTCTTGAAAAAAGGGGCTCGTCTATGCTTCAATTGACCGATATTTTCATAAGTGGGGGAGGGGGAGCTAGTTTTGTACCATCAAATTTGCATATCCAGGTCGATGGAGCTATTCATTATCGACATACGACACCTGTTGGCGTGGATTATCTGTTGTGGAGAATTCTTAAGGTTGCATCTGTGATCTGTGTGTCT
>NC_041393.1:56215535-56218983 GCF_002162155.2 Triticum dicoccoides | reverse complement strand
AATTTGTCTATCCAGGTCGATGAAGCTATTCATCATCAACATACGGCACCTGCTGCGCATGAATTATCTGTTGTGACGAATTCTTTCACCTACTTCGATTGTTTTGCTTGATATGTATGTGTGAGTCTATTTGTAAAAAGCTTTGTAACATATATTGTTGATGATTTGTAATGATTGATGTCACGGAACGTAGGTGTACGCAAATGGAAGGGGGGAGGGGGTAGTCGAGGTTGGGTGAGTGGCTCATCGTGGAGACAAGGATTTATATATGTTTTGGCCTCCCTTAGTTTAATATCCTACCCATGTCTTGGTTTTTGTTGAAATCAAGAGGTATGATAATGGATGGATTCGGAAGTACATAAGGCATACACAACTCATCAAGAAAATGGACGGGATATATGTCTTCAATCACTGTGCAGGGTCTCATGTGCCTCCCAAAAGGCCCCAACTTGGTAGGGGCCCTTCGGGTTCTTATATGTTTGGCAGAGAAGTATCTTTGCAGGCATGTATATGTCTACGATTACAACTTTCTTCACTAGTTAGTTGAGGCGTGTGTCTTGAAGAAAGGGGGCTCATCTATTTTTCAATTGACCGAGATTTTCTTAAGTCTCAACCGGTTTAGAAAAGTGCAACTTGGAGCATTTCACCTAGTTGCAAGTGCCGAGTACATTTTTTAAAATCGATTGAGACATCAAAACATCTTGATGGACTGAGACCTGGCAAAACTGTGGAAGAATACTCTCGTCTGCCTAACTGAAGAGATATAGACAAGCATACAACCCAGTTTAATCTAAGCTTGACCATCCAAGTCACCATACTTTTGTTTCTCTGCCATGCTCGGCTGAAACCAGGTGTTCAAAGTTAATTATGCAATTGCATGTGGTTCGCCATTGCTTATTGACACTTGTGATCCGCGTTTCATGCATGGATCTTGCGATCGGGACATGGTGATTTGATGCCCCATTTGATAGTACGATGATCAGCAACTAGCTCAGACCAGATGCATGGCCAGATTAATTAATCTCCCTCGAGCCACGCAACTTGTCGGCACACAACATCATATATGTGCAGTGCAAATCCTGATGCAAGTAGTGCAATGTTCTCCTCCAAGTGGCAAGTGGGCATGCATAATGTTAGGTGATATGAAGTTCGTACATGTGTTTGTTTCATGGTTGTTAGGAACATGATTTTAATCAAGGTTCGATCGATCCAGTTTTCTCGAACGAAAAGATTGTAATTTAAGCATCTTTCTTTCTGTAGGACCATAAACATAAAGTACTACTTGATTTTTGAAGAATATAAGATCGTATAATCAGACCATATATACTTAGGATCATCATAATACAAATCGAGATCTTGATGGTGCTTTAGCCCTGCCTAATTTGCTAGAACAAATCAATCAATCGATCGATCGTAAGAAAACTATTTTTGACCTATTTTCGCAGGTGGACCGGTCGGGTTCGGTCGTGCAATGCAGACAAGGGCATTTCCAGGTGTCGATCAACGTCGAGTCCGCACATGAACTTCCCTAGAACATCGCTAGTTTCTTAATCAGTTTCCTATGATCAGCTAGCAAGACAGCATCTAGAACGCCCATGTGGCCATGATCAACGCCCATACTGGTAAGGCGTTGGTATGGTGGCCAATAAGATTCCAGAGGAGCTCGATTGCCATGCATGCATGCATGCATCCTAATCAGCGAGACTGGTAGAGTATAAGCCAGAGTTGATCTCTCATGTCTGAGCTCTCTGATTGGTGCCCCTCCTTGTGTTGTCTGTTGCCCAGGAGACGTGATGCTGGTGACTCGCGCATGGCGACAAGAAAGTTTATGATCCTTGGGCTTATTGGCTAGCTTTGACCATTGACTGCTGATAACCACACTGTCTCCAAAAATACAACTTAATAGCATCTCTAGTTCTTTCCATATAACTTAAGAGCATCTCTCTGAACCGTCTCTAGTCCAGCATCTCTCTGAACCACCTTCCTAAGCTTGCCTCACAAAAAGTTCATGGCATTGGATTTTGGAGGGTAGGAACTAGACCACGATGGAGAATTATTTTATCAGCTTGGGATTATATACCACGGTGCAATGGAGCAGACTGTGCGGAAGCCATAGCTTGCCTAGAAGGACTACAGAAGGCGGTGTCAGGTACGGATCTACCCTGAATCATTGAGACGGATTGCAGTTCGGTGGCAAAGGCCCTCGACCCCTCGTCTGCTGATAGATCGAAAATTGGAGAGATTGCCAAGGAATCCCAAGCCATCAAACAAGGGAACAGAGAAGTTAAAGTTTACAAAATAGATATAAGAGACAATAGTTTAGCTCATAGTCTTGCCCAGTTTGGGCGTAAAGAGTTGCGTGGTAAGGTTATGCAAGGTAGAATGCCAACCTGCGTGCTGAGTGTGGCCTTGCGTGATTGTACGTACAATGTTTTCTCTATTTAATTAATACAACTCTCTATTTTAAAAACAAAACATTTCTACACACAATAACAAGTGCAGCTCTTTAAAATCACCCGAATGTGCGGAATAATTCCCCGCCCCAAACTGTGTTTATGGCTGTTGTCAGCCGTCTACCACCAGCTTGACTCCTCCTCATCGGGATACGCACCGCGAGGAGCAGTGGCAGGACTGAGAACCGCCACTTGGAATTGCCTCGGTGTTGGAGCTGAAGGCCATGGCTGCCCCATGGGTGTTGCCTTCGAGAAGCGAAGGGGTAGGGACACCGACACAGGGCGTGGCTAGGGAAAGCGTGTCACAACTGCCGAGAAGGCAGGACGAGAGGCGTGGCTAGGAGTGGTCGTGTGCGTCGGCGAGCAGCTCAGAAGGCGTTAGAGCATGGCTAATAGTAAAGCATGCCGCTGGCTCTACAGCAGTGCCATGTCATCTATAACTCTTAGTTAAAAATGCTCATATAGTAGAATGGCTATAACATTGGCTATATATTTAATACATGCATGCTGGGGTAGGCAATGGAAAGGCACATGATTGGGTGGAACGAGTTAAACGGCAGCCGTAGCGCTCGCATGGGCTGCATGCAGGCTCATTTCCCTCGTCGATTGTGCTATCGTTGGGCGACTCGCGAAGCTCCAGCCTCGTTCTTTCTCTTCACCTCTCTCTCCTCCAGCTATGATTTTGCTGACATGGAAAATGCTATGGCCTGTTTACTGGTCTATATTATACTTGCTCTTAGGCGAGGCAGGACAGACGCATATCCCGGTTGTGGGCGGTGGGGATGAAGGCGGTCACAGGGATGAAATGTCCCCTCGCCGTTTTTATGGTTTTGGAAGTGGATTGGGAAGGATCAACTTACCCCAATGGGTAGAGTTTTTTAGTAGAAAAAAAGTAGGGATAAGAGGGAAGTTTGGGATGCCAGCGACTCTAGCAGACCCCGCATCCCACAGGCCTGCAAAACGCGTTTGCAGTTTGCGAAAAACGGCTTTTACGG
>NC_041393.1:56182338-56215251 GCF_002162155.2 Triticum dicoccoides | reverse complement strand
AATATGCTTTTATACGGATCGGCTTTGCGGTGTCTGCTCTTGCACCGCTGCTTTCCGCATCTCATCAGCCCGCAAAATATATCAAATCCAGCATAATACAACAAACAGAAGCAAACTAAATAATTATTCAAATTCAACACAATACAACAATCATCCACATTACAAATAATTATTTAAATCTTAAATAATGCAATACAAAACTTGTGATGAGTACAAATACAAATGAATACAAAAAGGAGTCACTGTCCATCCCTTTGCCAATGGTGCTCAATGAGATCCTCCCGAAGTTGAAAATGTGTGTCTGCATTTTCAATCTCCTTGTATGTCTGAAGAAAAGCTCTAATGCAGTTAGGGTCTCTAGCTGGTTTGACACGGCTACCCACATTGTCGTAGAAGAATTCCAAGTTCATTCCTCTCTCATCTTCAAGAATCATATTGTGAAGGATAACACAACATGTCATGATATTTTTCAAGGTTTTCTTATCCCAAAAGCGAGCAGGACCACGGACAATGGCAAACCTAGATTGCAAAACACCGAATGCTCTTTCAATGTCTTTTCGGGCTGCCTCTTGCACCCTTGCAAATTCACAGTGTTTTTTAGTTTTGGGTCTCTTGACAAATATGCACCAAGGAGGGTATATACCATCTACAAGATAATACCCTTTTGTGTATTCATACCCATTGATAGTGTAGTTGCAAGCAGGAGCATCATCACTAGCAAGCCTAGCAAACAAATGAGACCGTTGCAACACATTGATATCATTGAGAGTGCCTGACATACCAAAGAAGCAATGCCAAATCCATAAATCCTCGGATGCTACGGCCTCTAGCACAATTGTTGCATCACGAGACTTGCCACAATACATTCCTTGCGATGCCTTCGGGCAATTTTTTCATGTCCAATGCATACAATCAATGCTACCTAGCATGCCAGGCCAACCTCTCCTCTCTTTAGATGCCATCAATTTTTTTGTGTCATCCTCATTGGGTGCCCGGAGATACTCAGGACCAAAGACACAGATGATCACTTTTGCAAATCTACGCACGGGCTCAATTGTAGTATCTTCACCAATGTGAAGGTACTCATCGGCATAGTCAGACGGAACGCCATATGCAATTTGTTGGGGAACGTAATAATTTCAAAAAAAATCCTACGCACACGCAAGATCATGGTGATGCATAGCAACGAGAGGGGAGAGTATGTCCACATACCCTCGTAGACCGAAAGTGGAAGCGTTAGAACAACGCGGTTGATATAGTCGTACGTCTTCACGGCCCGACAGATCAAGCACCGAAACTACGGCACCTCCGAGTTCTAGCACACGTTCAGCTCGATGACGTCCCTCGAACTCCGATCCAGCCGAGTGTCGAGGGAGAGTTCCGTCAGCACGACGGCGTGGTGATAATCTTGATGTTCTACCAACGCAGGGCTTTGCCTAAGCACCGCTACAATATTATCGAGGTGGATTATCGTGGAAGGGGGCACCGCACACGGCTAAGAGATCCAAAGGATCAATTGTTGTTCTGCCTAGAGGTGCCCCTCTGCCCCCGTATATAAAGGAGCAAGGGGGGAGGGGGCGGCCGGCCTAGGAGGGGGCGCGTCAAGGGGAGTCCTACTCCCACCGGGAGTAGGACTCCCTCCTTCCTTGTTGGAGTAGGAGAAGTGGAAAGAGGGGGAGAGGAAGAAGGAAAGGGGGGCTGCGCCCCTTGTCCAATTCGGACCAGAGGGGGGGGGGGCGCAGGCCTCCTTTCTTTTGGACTCTCTCCTCTATTCCCGTATGGCCCAATAAGGCCCATATACTCCCTGGCGAATTCCCGTAACTCTCCGGTACTCCGAAAAATACCTGAATCACTCGGAACCTTTCCGAACTCCAAATATAGTCGTCCAATATATCGATCTTTATGTCTCGGCCATTTCGAGACTCCTCGTCATGTCCCCGATCTCATCCGGGACTCCATACTCCTTCGGTACATCAAAGCTCATAAACTCATAATATAACTGTTATCGAAACCTTAAGCGTGCGGACCCTATGGGTTCGAGAACAATGTAGACATGACCGAGACACGTCTCCGGTCAATAACCAATAGCGGAACCTGGATGCTCATATTGGCTCCCACATATTCTACGAAGATCTTTATCAGTCAGACCGCATAACAACATACGTTGTTCCCTTTATCATCGGTATGTTACTTGCCCGAGATTCGATCATCGGTATCTCAATACCTAGTTCAATCTCGTTAGCGGCAAGTCTCTTTACTCGTTCCATAATACATCATCTCACAACTAACTCATTAGTTGCAATGCTTGCAAGGCTTAAGCGATGTGTATTACCGAGAGGGCCCAGAGATACCTCTCCGACAATCGGAGTGACAAATCCTAATCTCGAAATACGCCAACCCAACATGTACCTTCGGAGACACCTGTAGAGCTCCTTTATAATCACCCAGTTATGTTGTGACATTTGGTAGCACACAAAGTGTTCCTCCGGTAAACAGGAGTTGCATAATCTCATAGTCATAGGAACATGTATAAGTCATGAAGAAAGCAATAGCAACATACTAAACGATCAAGTGCTAAGCTAACGGAATGGGTCAAGTCAATCACATCATTCTCCTAATGATGTGATCCCGTTAATCAAATGACAACTCTTTTGTCCATGGCTAGGAAACATAACCATCTTTGATAAACGAGCTAGTCAAGTAGAGGCATACTAGTGACACTATGTTTGTCTATGTATTCACACATGTATTATGTTTCCGGTTAATACAATTCTAGCATGAATAATAAACATTTATCTTGAAATAAGGAAATAAATAATAACTTTATTATTGCCTCTAGGGCATATTTCCTTCAGTCTTCCACTTGCACTAGAGTCAATAATCTAGTTCACATCGCCATGTGATTTAGCACCAATATTCACATCTGTATGTGATTAATACCCATAGTTCACATCGTCATGTGATCAACATCCAAAGGGTTTACTAGAGTCAATAATCTAGTTCACATCGCTATGTGATTAACACCCAAAGAGTACTAAGATATGATCATGTTTTGCTCGTGAGAGAAGTTTAGTCAACGGGTCTGTCACATTCAGAGCCGTATGTATTTTGCAAATATTCAATGTCTACAATGCTCTGCACGGAGCTACTCTAGCTATTTGCTCCTACTTTCAATATGTATCCAGATTGAGACTTAGAGTCATCTAGATCGGCGTAAAAGCTTGCATCGATGTAACTCTTTACGACGAACTCTTTTATCACCTCCATAATCGAGAAACATCTCCTTAGTCCTCACTAAGGATATTCTTGACCGATGTCCAGTAATCTACTCTTAGATCAAAATTGTATTCCTTTGCTAAACTCAGAGCAAGGTATACAATAGGTCTGGTACACAGCATAGCATACTTTATAGAACCTATGACTGAGGCATAGGGAATGACTTTTCATTCTCTTTCTATTTTTTGCCATGGTCTGTTTTTGAGTCTTACTCAACATCACACCTTTGTATCACAGGCAAGAACTCTTTCTTTGACTGTTCCATTTTGAACTACTTCAAAATCTTGTCAAGGTATGTACTCATTGAAATATCTTATCAAGCGTCTTGATCTATCTCTATAGATCTTGATGCTCAATGTGTAAGAAGCTTCACCGAGGTCTTTCTTTGAAAAACTCCTTTCAAACACTTTTTTATGCTTTCCAGAAAATTCTACATCATTTCCGATCAACAATATGTCATTCACATATACTTATCAGAAAGGCTATAGTGCTCCCACTTACTTTCTTGTAAATACAGGCCTTTCCAAAAGTCTGTATAAAACCATATACTTTGATCAACTCATCAAAGCGTATATTCCAACTCCGAGATGCTTGCACCAGTCCATTGATGGATCGCTGGAGCTTGCACATTTTATTAGCACCTTTCAGATCGACAAAACCTTCTGGTTGCATCATATACAACTCTTCTTCCAGAAATCCATTCAGGATCACAGTTTTGATATCCATTTGCCAGATTTCATAAAATGTGGCAATTGCTAACATGATTCGGAAAGACTTAAGCATCATTACGAGTGAGAAAATCTCATCATATTCAACACTTTGAACTTGTCGAAAACCTTTCGCAACAAGTCGAGCTTTGTAGATAGTAACACTACTATCAGTGTCCGTCTTCCTCTCGAAGATCCATTTATTTTCTATGGCTTGCCGATCATCAGGCAAGACAACCAAAGTCCACACTTTGTTCTTATACATGGATCCCATCTCAGATTTCATGGCCTTAAGCCATTTCGCGGAATCTGGGCTCATCATCGCTTCCTCATAGTTCGTAGGTTCATCATGGTCTAGTATCATGACTTCCAGAACATGATTACTGTACCACTCTGGTGCGGGTCTTACTCTGGAAGACCTACAAGGTTTGGTAGCAACTTGATCTGAAGTTTCATGATCATCATCATTAACTTCCTCACTAATTGGTGTAGGAATCACTAGAACTGATTTCTATGATGAACTACTTTCCAATAAGGGAGAAGGTACAATTACCTCATCAAGTTCTACTTTCCTCCCACTCACTTCTTTCGAGAGAAATTCCTTCTCTAGAAAGGATCCATCTTAGCAACGAATAACTTGCCTTCGGATCTGTGATAGAAGGTGTACCCAATAGTTACCTTTGGGTATTCTATGAATACGCACTTCTCCGATTTGGGTTCGAGCTTATCAGGTGAAAACTTTTTCACATAAGCATCGCAGCCCCAAACTTTAAGAAACGACAACTTTGGTTTCTCGCCAAACCATAATTTATAAGTTGTCGTCTCAACGGATTTTGATGGTGCCCTATTTAAAGTGAATGCAGTTGTCTCTAATGCATAACCCCAAAACGATAGTGGTAAATCGGTAAGATACATCATAGATCGCACCATATCCAATAAAGTGCGGTTATGACGTTTAGACACACCATTACGTTGTGGTGTTCCATGTGGCGTGAGCTGTGAAACTATTCCACATTGTTTATATGAAGGCCAAACTCGTAACTCAAATATTCTCCTCCACGATTAGATCGTAGAAACTTTATTTTCTTGTTACGATGATTCTCCACTTCACTCTGAAATTCTTTGAACTTTTCAAATGTTTCAGACTTGTGTTTCATTAAGTAGATATACCCATATCTGCTCAAATCATCTGTGAAGGTCAGAAAATAATGATACTTGCCACGAGCATCAACACTCATTGGATCTCATACATCAGTATGTATTATTTCCAACAAATCTGTTGCTCGCTCCATTGTTCCGTAGAACGGAGTCTTAGTCATCTTGCCCATGAGGCATGGTTCGCAAGCATCAAGTGATTCATAATCAAGTGATTCCAAAAGCCCATCAGCATGTAGTTTCTTTATGCGCTTTACACCAATATGACCTAAACGGCAGTGCCACAAATAAGTTGCACTATCATTATTAACTTTACATCTTTTGGCTTCAATATTATGAATATGTGTATCACACGATCGAGATCCAACAAACCATTTTCATTGGGTGTATGACCATAGAAGGTTTTATTCATGTAAACAGAATAGCAATTATTCTCTAACTTACATGAATAACCGTATTGCAATAAACATGATCAAATCACATTCATGCTCAACGCAAACACCAAATAACACTTATTTAGGTTCAACACTAATCCCGAAAGTATAGGGAGTGTTCGATGATGATCATATCAATCTTGGAACCACTTCCAACACACATCATCACCTCACCCTCAACTAGTTTCTGTTTATTCTGCAACTCCCGTTTCGAGTTACTACTCTTAGCAACTGAACCAGTATCAAATACCAAGGGTTTGCTATAAACACTAGTAAAGTACACATCAATAACATGTATATCAAATATACCTATGTTCACTTTGCCATCCTTCTTATCCGCCAAATACTTGGGGTAGTTCCACTTCCGGTGACCAGTCCCTTTGTAGTAGAATCACTTAGTCTTAGGCTTAGCTCCAGACTTGGGCTTCTTCACTTGAGCAGCAACTTGCTTGCTATTCTTCTTGAAGTTCCCCTTCTTCCCTTTGCCCTTTTTCTTGAAACTAGTGATCTTGTCCACCATCAACACTTTGATGTTTTTCTTTGATTTCTACCTTCGCCGATTTTTGCATCGCAAAGAGCTTGGGAAATGTTTTCATCATCCCTTGCATATTATAGTTCATCACGAAGTTCTACTAACTTGGTGGTGGTGACTAGAGAATTTTGTCAATCACTATCTTATCTGGAAGATTAACTCCCACTTGATTTAAGCGATTGTAGTACCCAGACAATCTGAGCACATGCTCACTAGTTGAGCGATTCTCCTCCATCTTTTAGCTACAGAACTTGTTGGAGACTTCATATCTCTCAACTCGGGTATTTGCTTGAAATATTAACTTCAACTCCTGGAACATCTCATATGGTCCATGACGTTCAAAACGTCTTTGAAGTCCCGATTCTAAGCCGTTAAGCATGGTGCACTAAACTATCAAGTAGTAATCATATTGAGCTAGCCAAACGTTCATAACGTCTGCATCTGCTCCTGCAATAGGTCTGTCACCTAGCGGTGCATCAAGAACATAATTCTTCTGTGCAGCAATGAGGATAAACCTCATATCACGGATCCAATCCGCATCATTGCTACTAACATCTTTCAACATAGTTTTCTCTAGGAACACATATAAAAATAAACATATGAAAGCAACAACGCGAGCTATTGATCTACAACATAATTTGCAAAATACTACCAGGACTAAGTTCATGATAAACTAAAGTTCAATTAATCATATTACTTAAGAACTCCCACTTAGACAGACATCTCTCTAGTCATCTAAGTGATCACGTGATCCAAATCAACTAAACCATGTCCGATCATCACATGAGATGGAGTAGTTTCAATGGTGAACATCACTATGTTGATCATATCTACTATATGATTAACGTTCGACCTTTCGGTCTCCGTGTTCCGAGGCCATATCTGTATATGCTAGGCTCGTCAAGTATGACCTGAGTATTCCGCATGTGCAACTGTTTTGCACCCGTTGTATTTGAACGTAGAGCCTATCACACCCGATCATCACGTGGTGTCTCAGCACGAAGAACTTTCGCAACGGTGCATACTCAGGGAGAACACTTTTACTATGATAATTTAGTGAGGGATCATCTTATAATGCTACCGTTAATCAAAGCAAGCTAAGATGCATAAAAGATAAACATCACATGCAATCAATATAAGTGATATGATATGGCCATCATCATCTTCTGCTTGTGATCTCCATCTTCGAAGCATCGTCATGATCACCATCGTCACCGGCGTGACACCTTGATCTCCATCGTAGCATCGTTGTCGTCTCGCCAATCTTATGCTTCTACGACTATCACTACCGCTTAGTGATAAAGTAAAGCATTACAGGGCGATTGCATTGCATACAATAAAGCGACAACCATATGGCTCCTGCAAGTTGCCGATAACTCTGTTACAAAACATAATCATCTCATACAATAAAATTTAGCATCATGTCTTGTCCATATCACATCACAACATGCCCTGCAAAAACAAGTTAGACGTCCTCTACTTTGTTGTTGCAAGTTTTACGTGGCTGCTACGGGCTTAGCAAGAACCGTTCTTTCCTACGCATCAAAACCACAACGATAATTTGTCAAGTTGGTGTTGTTTTAACCTTCGCAAGGATCGGGCGTAGCCACACTCGGTTCAACTAAAGTGAGAGAGACAGACACCCGCTGGTCACCTTTAAGCAACGAGTGCTCGTAGCGGTGAAACCAGTCCCGCGTAAGCGTACGCGTAATGTCGGTCCGGGCCGCTTCATCTCACAATGCCGCTGAACCAAAGTATGACATGCTGGTAAGCAGTATGACTTATATCGCCCACAACTCACTTGTGTCCTACTCGTGCATATGACATCTACGCATAAAACCAGGCTCGGATGCCACTGTTGGGGAACGTAGTAATTTCAAAAAAATTCCTATGCACACGCAAGATCATGGTGATGCATAGCAACGAGAGGGGAGAGTATGTCCACGTACCCTAGTAGACCGAAAGCGGAAGCGTTAGAACAACATGGTTGATGTAGTCGTACGTCTTCACGGCCCGACCGATCAAGCACCGAAACTACGGCACCTCCGAGTTCTAGCACATGTTCAGCTCGATGACGTCCCTCGAACTCCGATCCAGGCCGAGTGTCGAGGGAGAGTTCCGTCGGCACGACGGCGTGGTGACGATCTTGATGTGCTACCAACGCAAGGCTTTGCCTAAGCACCGTTACGATATTATCGAGGTGGATTATCGTGGAGGGGGGCACCGCACACGACTAAGAGATCCAAAGGATGAATTGTTGTTCTGCCTAGAGGTGCCCCTGCCCCCGTATATAAAGGAGCAAGAGGGGAGGGGGCGGCCGGCCTAGGAGGGGGCGCGCCAAGGGGAGTCCTACTCCCACTGGGAGTAGGACTCCCTCCTTCCTTGTTGGAGTAGGAGAAGGGGAAAGAGGGGGAGAGGAAGAAGGAAAAGGGGGCTGCGCCCCTTGTAATATAACTGTTAAGCGTGCGGACCCTACGGGTTCGAGAACAATGTAGACATGACCGAGACACATCTCCGGTCAATAACCAATAGCGGAACCTGGATGCTCATATTGGCTCCCACATATTCTACAAAGATCTTTATCGGTCAGACCGCATAACAACATACGTTGTTCCCTTTGTCATCGGTATGTTACTTGCCCGAGATTCGATCATCGGTATCTCAATACCTAGTTCAATCTCGTTACCGGCATGTCTCTTTACTCGTTCCGTAATGCATCATCTCAAAACTAACTCATTAGTTGCAATGCTTGCAAGGCTTAAGTGATGTGTATTACCGAGAGGGCCCAGAGATACCTCTCCGACAATCGGAGTGACAAATCCTAATATCGAAATACGCCAACCCAACATGTACCTTCGGAGACACCTGTAGAGCTCCTTTATAATCACCCAGTTACGTTGTGACGTTTGGTAGCACACAAAGTGTTCCTCCGGTAAACGGGAGTTGCATAATCTCTTTGTCATAGGAACATGTATAAGTCATGAAGAAAGCAATAGCAACATACTAAACAATCAAGTGCTAAGCTAACGGAATGGGTCAAGTCAATGACATCATTCTCCTAATGATGTGATCCCGTTGATCAAATGACAACTCTTTTTTCCATGGCTAGGAAACATAACCATCTTTGATAAACGAGCTAGTCAAGTAGAGGCATACTAGTGACACTATGTTTGTCTATGTATTCACACATGTATTATGTTTCCGGTTAATACAATTATAGCATGAATAATAAACATTTATCATGAAATAAGGAAATAAATAATAACTTTATTATTGCCTCTAGGGCATATTTCCTTCACAATCACCCGCATAGCTGCGGAGATTTTTTGATATGCACTAAATCCCTTTAAGCCCGTAGCATTTCTTCTTTGAGTAAAGTACCGGCAATTTGTCTTGCAAGCTTGAACAATTTTCACAAAAAGAGATCGGTGCATTCGGTACCTTCTCCGGAAGAGGTGTGGTGGATATGTAGGATTCTCCGCGAAGTAGTCTTGCATCAACATCTCGTTCCCAAGATGACGATTCCGAGGAATGCAAAGACGCCCGACGGTCGATTCTCGCCTTCTCTTCCGGTTCTTGTCTTCGTGCTCCTTCACGACAAGTGCCATGACTAATGTCTGCTGTCGAAAGTTGGCAAGCATGGTCTCAACATCTGAGTCGTACGAATTGGACGAATCGTTGAGCAAGAACTTCTCGCACGGGCTCAAATCCATCTACATGCACACCGGCGCATCAAGGAACTATAGCGCTCGCTCGCAAAGATCACAAAATATGCACTAACCGGTGGAGGATGCGATGGGTGATCCCAGGCGGCGACGAGGGGCGGGCTCGACGGTGGTCGATCCCCAGCTGCGGCAGCGGTGAGTGTCGTGGTCCTAAGACCAACAGTAGAAAGAGGGGTAGGTATGGAGAGGCAAGACCTCAGCTATGGTGAAGGTGTACACACGAGGTTTACAAGTTCAGGCCCTTCGTGGTGGAAGTAACAGCCCTACGTCTCGGTGCCCGGAGGCGGTCGATTGGATTATGTGTGTGATATTACAGGGGGTGCCAACCCTTGTCCCAGAGGAGGGGGTGGCTTATATAGAGTGCGCCAGGACCCCAGCCAACCCCCATTACAAGGGATTTAATGTACATAAAGTAGGGGTGTTATTGGTAATGCCAGCCTTAAGTACTCTTAATGCTTATAAAGACTAAGGGGTGAACTGAAGGAAATATGCCCTAGAGGCAATAATAAAGTTATTATTTATTTCCTCATATCATGATAAATGTTTATTATTCATGCTAGAATTGTATTAACCGGAAACATGATACATGTGTGAATACATAGACAAACTTAATGTCACTAGTATGCCTCTACTTGACTAGCTCATTAATCAAAGATGGTTATGTTTCCTAACCATAGACATGTGTTGTCATTTGATTAAAGAGATCACATCATTAGGAGAATGATGTGATTGACTTGACCCATTCTGTTAGCCTAGCACTTGATCGCTTAGTATGTTGATATTGCTTTCTTCATGACTTATACAAAGTTCCTACAACTATGAGATTATGCAACTCCCGTTTACCGGAGGAACACTTTGTGTGCTACCAAATGTCACAACGTAACTGGGTGATTATAAAGGAGCTCTACAGGTGTCTCCAAAGATAGATGTTGAGTTGGCGTATTTCGAGATTAGGTTTTGTCACTCCGATTGTCGGAGAGGTATCTCTGGGCCCTCTCGGTAATGCACATCACTATAAGCCTTGCAAGCAATGTGGCCAATGAGTTAGTTACGAAATGATGCACTACGTAACGAGTAAAGAGACTTGCCGGTAACGAGATTGAACTAGGTATTGGATACCGATGATTGAATCTCGGGCAAGTAACATACCGATGACAAAGGGAACAATGTATGTTGTTATGCGGTTTGACCGATAAAGATCTTCGTAGAATATGTAGGAGCCAATATGAGCATCCAGGTTCCGCTATTGGTTATTGACCGGAAACAGTTCTTGGTCATGTCTACATAGTTCTCGAACCCGTAGGGTCCGCACGCTTAAAGTTACGATGACAGTTTCATTATGAGTTTGTATGTTTTGATGTACCGAAGGTTGTTCGGAGTCCCGGATGTGATCACGGACATGATGAGGAGTCTCGAAATGGTCGAAACATAAAGATTGATATATTGGAAGCCTATATTTGGATATCGGAATTGTTCCGGGAGAAATCGGGATTTTTCCGGAGTACCGGGGGGTTACCGGAACCCCCCGGGGGTTAATGGGCCTACATGGGCCCTAAGGGAGAAGAGGAGGGCCGGCCAGGGCAGGCCGCGCACCCCCTCCCCCTCTAGTCCGAATAGGACAAGGAAGGGGGGCGGCGCCCCCCTTTCCTCTTTCCCCTTCCCCCTTTCCTTCTCCTACAAGGCAAGAGGGAGGAGTCCTACTCCCGGTGGGAGTAGGACTCCTCCAGGCGCACCCCTAGGGGCCTGCCGCACCTCCCCCCTCCCTCCTTTATATACGGGGGCAGGGGGCACCCCATAACACACAAGTTGATCTTCGTGATCGTTCCTTAGCCGTCTGCGGTGCCCCCCTCCACCATATTCCACCTCGGTCGTATCGTAGCGGTGCTTAGGCGAAGCCCTGCGTCGATAGAACATCATCATCATCACCACGCCGTCATGCTGACGGAACTCATCCCCGACACCCTACTAGATCGGAGTCCGGGGATCGTCATCGAGCTGAACGTGTGCTGAACTCGAAGGCGCCGTACGTTCGGTGCTTGGATGGTCGGATCGTGAAGACGTACGACTACATCAACCGCGTTGTCATAACGCTTCCGCTTTCGGTCTACGAGGGTACGTGGACACACTCTCCCCTCTTGTTGCTATGCATCACCATGATCTTGCGTGTACGTAGGAAAATTTTGAAATTACTACGTTCCCCAACAGTGGCATCCGAGCCTAGGTTTTATGCGTTGATGTTATTTGCACGAGTAGAACACAAGTGAGTTGTGGGCAATACAAGTCATACTGCTTACCAGCATGTCATACTTTGGTTCGGCGGTTGAGGGAGTCCTGGACTAGGGGGTGTCCGGATAGCCGGACTATCATCGTCGGCCGGACTCCAAGACTATGAAGATACAAGATTGAAGACTTCGTCCCGTGTCCGGATGGGACTTTCCTTGGCGTGGAAGGCAAGCTTGGCGATACGAATATGTAGATCTCCTACCATTGTAACCGACTCTGTGTAACCCTAGCCCTCTCCGGTGTCTATATAAACCGGATGGCTTTAGTCCGTAGAACATCAATCATACCATAGGCTAGCTTCTAGGGTTTAGCCTCCTTGATCTCGTGGTAGATCTACTCTTGTAATACCCACATCATCAATATCAATCAAGCAGGACGTAGGGTTTTACCTCCATCAAGAGGGCCCGAACCTGGGTAAAACATCGTGTCCCTTGTCTCATGTTACCATCCGCCTAGACGCACAGTTCGGGACCCCCTACCCGAGATCCGCCGGTTTTGACACCGACATTGGTGCTTTCATTGAGAGTTCCTCTATGTCGTCACCGATAGGCTCGATGGCTTCTTCGATCATCAACAACGATGCAGTCCAGGGTGAGACCTTCCTCCCCGGACAGATCTTCGTATTCGGCGGCTTTGCACTGCGGGCCAATTCGCTTGGCCATCTGGAGCAGATCTAAAGCTACGCCCCTGGCCGTCAGGTCAGATTCGGAAGTTTGAACTTCATGGCTGACATCCGCGGGGACTTGATCTTCAATGGATTCGAGCCACAGCCAAGCGCGCTGCACTGTCACGACGGGCATGACTTAGCTCTGCAGCCGGACAGTAACCTTGAGGCCGCACACGAGTCTGCTCCGATCTTCAATTCGGAGCCGGCTGCACAGATCGAGGACGGGTGGCTAGACACCGCCTCGGGGGCTGCAACCTCTACGGCGATAGAGCCGAACACTGACCTAGTTCCTCATGAAGCTCGTGACTCCGAGGTGCCGGACTCCTCGCCGAACTCCGAACCTCCCGCGCCCCCTCCGATCGAATCCGATTGGGCGCCGGTCATGGAGTTCACCGCTGCGGACATCTTTCAACACTCACCTTTCGGCGACATCTTGAGTTCGCTAAGGTATCCCTTGTTATCAGGAGAGCCCTGGCCGGACTGCGGTCAGGACGGTTGGGATGCGGACGAAGAAGAAATTCGAAGCCCACCCACCACCCACTTAGTAGCCACTATCGACGATCTAACCGACATGCTAGACTTCGACTCCGAAGACATCGACGGTATGGACGACGATGCCGGAGACGACCAAGAACCAGCGCCTACTGGGCACTGGAAAGCCACCTCATCATATGACATATACATGGTGGATATCCCAAAGGATGGGAATGGCGAAGGAACAGTGGAGGATGACCCCTCCAAGAAACAGCCCAAGCGCCAGCGTCAGCGCGCCGCTCTAAATCCCGCCAAAGCAAGAATGGAGATTCCGGCACCGGAGATAATAACACCCCAGACAGTGCCGAAGACAACCCCCTCCAGCAAGATTCAGCGCAGGAGGACGGAGACGCCAGCCCTCATGAGAAGGCAGCAGACAAAGAAGTAGAGGATTACATGCCTCCCTCCGGAGACGAGGCAAGCCTCGACGATGACGAATTCGTCGTGCCTGAGGATCCCGTCGAACAAGAGCGTTTTAAACACAGGCTTATGGCCACGACAAACAGCCTCAAGAAAAAGCAGCAGGAGCTTAGAGCTGATCAAGATCTGCTATCCGACAGATGGACTGAAGTCCTTGCGGCCGAAGAGCATGAGCTCGACCGCCCCTCCAAAAGCTACCCTAAACGCAAGCTGCTCCCCCGATTAGAGGAGGAGGCATATGAACCTGCATCACCAGCAGACAATACGGCTGACCGACCACCCCGTGGCCGCGACAGAGAGGCCTCTAGGACCTCCACCAGAACCGTACCCCGGCATCGCTTGAAAAGCACAAGGCTACAGGGGAATGCTCTGGACTTGCGAGATATATTGGAGGATAAGGTAAGACAATCAAGATCGATCTATGGATCGCGTGGGCGCTCCATGATACGCGACGACAATCGTCGCGCCGGACACAGTAAGTCCGGCCGGGCCGAACAAAATATACAAAGCTCTTTTGAACTCCGTCGTGATATCGCCCAATACAGAGGCGCCGCACACCCACTATGCTTCACAGATGAAGTAATGGATCATCAAATCCACGAAGGGTTTAAACCCGTGAACATTGAATCTTATGATGGCACAACAGACCCCGCGGTCTGGATCGAGGACTATCTCCTTCATTTCCACATGGCCCGCGGTGATGATCTCCACGCCATCAAATATCTCCCACTCAAGCTTAAAGGACCAGCCCGGCATTGGCTTAACAGCTTGCCAGCAGAGTCAATCGGGAGTTGGGAAGACCTGGAAGCCGCATTCCTCGATAACTTCCAAGGCACGTACGTGCGACCACCAGACGCTGACGACCTAAGCCACATAATTCAGCAGCCAGACGAATCGGCCAGACAATTCTGGACACGGTTCTTAACCAAGAAAAATCAAATCGTCGATTGCCCGGATGCGGAGGCCCTCGCGGCTTTCAAACATAACATCCGCGACGAGTGGCATGCTTGGCACCTGGGACAGGAAAAGCCGAAATCCATGGCAGCCCTCACATCACTCATGACCCGCTTCTGCGCGGGCGAGGACAGCTGGCTAGCATGCAACAACAACCTCAGTAAAAATTCTGGCAGTCCGGATATCAAGGACCGCAATGGCAGGCCGCGTCGCAATAAAAACAAACGCTGCATTAACGACGACAATAGCGAGGATACGGCAGTCAATGCCGGATTTAGAGGCTCTAAACCCGGTCAACGGAAAAAGCCATTCAAAAGAACTACTCCGGGTCCGTCCAATTTGGACCGAATACTCGACCGCTCGTGCCAGATACACGGCACCCCTGAAAAGCCAGCTAACCACACCAACAGGGACTGTTGGGTATTCAAGCAGGCAGGCAAGTTAATTGCCGAAAACAACGACAAGGGGCTGCATAGCGATGACGAGGAAGAGACCCGACCGTCGAACAATAGAGGACAGAAGGGTTTCCCCCCACAAGTGCGGACGGTGAACATGATATACGCAACCCACATACCCAAATGGGAGCGGAAGCGTGCACTCAGGGATGTATACGCGATGGAGCCAGTTGCCTCGAAGTTCAATCCATGGTCCTCCTGCCCAATCACTTTTGACCGGAGGGACCACCCCACCAGCATCCGCCACGGCGGATTTGCCGCATTGGTTTTAGACCCAATCGTGGATGGATTTCACCTCACCAGAGTCCTGATGGATGGCGGCAGCAGCCTGAACCTGCTTTATCAGGATAAGTGCGCAAAATGGGCATAGACCCCTCAAGGATTAAACCTACAAAGACGACCTTTAAAGGCGTCATACAAGGTGTAGAGGCCAATTGTACAAGCTCAGTTACACTGGAAGTGGTATTCGGATCCCCGGATAACTTCCGAAGCGAAGAGTTAATCTTCGACAAAGTTCTGTTTCGCAACGGCTATCATGCTCTGCTCGGATGCACCGCGTTTGCAAAATTCAACGCGGTACCACACTACGCATACCTTAAGCTCAAGATGCCAGGCCCTCGAGGAGTCATCACGGTCAACGGAAACACTGAACGCTCTCTCCAAACGGAGGAACATACAGCGGCTCTCGCGGCAGAAGTACAGTGCAGCCTCTTAAGGCAATTCTCGAGTCCGGCCGTCAAGCGACCGGACACGGCTAAACGCGCCCAGAGTAACCTACAACAAGACCACTTGGCACGTTCCGAGCACGCGTAGCAATGCGGCCCCAACCCCAGCCCCTACAAAATTTCAAGACGGGTCCTTCGCGTACATCATTACGCTCTGAAGATACCATGGGCATAGGGGGAGGGGCACGACCATGATAGGCCCAGAATGCGGCTTAACCACACCAGGGGCTCTCAAGTGTGCCGTTCTTTTTTCTTTTCTTTTTTCTTTACCCACAGGACCCCGTTCATCAGAGGCCCTGTCCGGCAGTAGACTTTCCGAACTCACGATACAACAGCCGGGGAAGGAGAAAGGCTACAACGAATATCCAGGTGGTCTCCATTATGAGCATTAAATCTGTTTTATACACCATTCCGCAGCCTACCCCGGGAGGGGGACATGTTTAATAGTCTCATCCCTTGCTTATTGCACCATTTGTATCGTTTTGCATTCACAGTAGTATTTCCTGAATAAACAATGCACCTTTTTGCTTACAATTGCATTCCTTTCTTAATACATATGTTCATTTATGACATGTTGCATCCGTACACTTTGGTACGGCAAAATACACCAGGGGCTTATGTTTCCCACATCATGGTGCGATAAGTCCGAACACTTTCACAAGTGCGGCACCCCGAACTTATAGCATTATATGCATCGGCTCCGAATCATGTCTTGGGTCAATAGTTGGGTTTGCCCAGCTCCCATGTTTTGGTACCTTATGTTCCGTTGTATCGGCTAAGGTAGCACTGGGAGAACCACTACGATTGCGCCCCAGTTGAGCTGGGCGAGCGCCTCAGTGGAGAAAGCTAAAACTGACCATCATGATGAGGCGAGAGCCGGTCGCTGTTCAAGAGGTTTTTTCGAGTCCCTAAAGACTTATGCCGCCTAGAGCGAGGAACCGGCTTTGTCCGGCCCAGGCGTGGATAGCGCCCCAAATTCGGCCTTCCAAACACTAGGGGCTTCGCTGAAATTTAAAATTATAGAATTCTATGGCTAAGTGAGAGTGTTCAAGCATTATAAGTCTGGTTGCCTTGTTCGTTGTGTTGAGCGCCTCCCTAGATGGACCCAAAAATGGGAACAAGAGCGCTCAAATTTATCCCGAACACCCCAGCACTCGCGGCATGGGGGCCGAAGCCGACGACTTGCCATCTCTCAGATTTGATAAACGGCCGCACAGAAGGTAATATTTTAAATTAACAAGCGTTGCTTAGCGCATATGAACAAAGTTTTCAGCGCACAGGATAACAAAATGCGAGTCTACTCAAATACTACATCTTTGGAGCACTCGCCCTCAATAGTGCGGGCACCCTTCAGAACAGTCTTATAATACATCTCGGGAGTACGATACTCCTTGCCCAGCGGTGGCGCGTCCGTCACAAGCTTCTCAGCATCCATCTTGCCCCAGTGCACCTTTGCGCGGGCAAGGGCCTGACGGGCACCTCCAATACAGGCGGAGTGCTTGATGACTTCAACCCATGGACACGCATCCACCAGCCGCCGCACCAGGCCGAAGTAGCTCCCAGGCACGGCCTCCTTAGGCCACAGCCGAACTATGAGGCCCCTTATGGCCTGTTCGGCCACCTTGTGGAGCTCCACCAGCTGCTTCAGCTGGTTGCTAAGGGGCACCGGATGTCCGGCCTCAGCATACTGAGACCAGAAGACCTTCTCCATTGAGCTCCCCTCCTCGGCCCGGTAGAAAGCGGCAGCATCGGACACGCTGCAAGGAAGATCTGCGAACGCTCCTGGAGAGCTCCGAATTCGGGTAAGTGATAGGTAATTCACACTCACATGCTTACTTTGCATGAAAAATGCCTTACCCGCTGCTATTTTCTTCAACGCCTCGATTTCTTGGAGGGCCTTGTAGGCTTCGGCCTTAGCAGCTTTGGCACTCTCAAGAGCCGATGCAAGCTCGTACTCTCGAGTCTTCGAGTCACGCTCCAGGCTCTCATGTTTTTCCACGAGATCCTGGAGCTCTTGCTGTACCTCCGCCACCCGCGCCTCCTGCTTCTCTCGCTCGGTGCGCTCCGCGGCCGCCTTACGTTCGGCCGCGGACACCGCCTCCTTCAGGGTCACCACCTCGGTCGTGGCACCTGCAATACCCATGTTATCCTTGTCAATTTCTTGCAACCAAATCCTTTTCTGTAAGGTACAATCTTAATACGGTGTTACTCACCTTCCTTGTCCTCGAGCTGCTTCTTGGCATGGCCGAGCTGGTTCTCGGACCGCTCGAGGCTTTGCTTCAAAGCATTGACCTCCGCAGTCAATGCGGCAGAGGTCAGCAGCACAGCCTGCAATCCCATATTGACATATTTTTTATATATGACTCCTGCGTATATCTTTTTAGATCCTCAGTCCGGCTTTTCTTTCCAAATACCGAACCGAGCATCAGGGGCTACTGTCTATGCGGTACTATTCTACATATATCAAAATTCTTACCTCAAAGTCTGTTAGAAGGCTGCTGCAGGCTTCGGTCAGCCCGCTCTTGGCGAGCTGAACCTTCTGAATCACCGCACTCATGAAGGTGCGGTGTTCCTCTTCAATGGAGGCGCCGTTGAGCGCCTCCAGCAAGCTATCCGACGCCTCCGGTTGGACGGAGGCCGCCGGCGTCGCGGTCTTGCCCTTCTTACGAAGGGGCCGCCCGCCGGACTCCGAAGCCACTTCAGGTTCCGGTGCGGAGTCCGGCAAAGTCCGGGAGGTTGCCCTGCGGCACCTCCAGGGCCTCCCCCTCCTAGCGGGTCCCTTCCCGGGATCCCACCTCGGCATCGTCCGCATCACGAGGGGTGGAGGCGGTCGGCAGGGAATCCATATCCGACGCACCCAAGGACCCGCTCGACGAAGCGGGAAAATCATCCTTGGGCGGACTGCAGGGTTGTATGCGGCATTAGAAAGACACTATGTGGCGAAAAGAAAAACCATGAAGTTATTCGGGAGTCCGGATACTTATGATCTCGCCAGGGGCTTGGCCCTTGGAGGCCAATCCTCGTCGTCATCACTGGCATTGGCGGAGCAGTCCGGGGGAACAGTCTTTCCCTTCTTGGATCCTTCGGCCTCCCTCGTTGGGGAAGCCTTCCTTTTCTTCCCTCCCCCCGCTGGGGGAGAGGCCTTCTTCTTCTCCTCCTCGCCTTTGTGGGAGGAGTCTGCCTTGGAGTCATCGTCCGATAACACCTGAAAACGGGAACTCTTCCGAGTGCCCGTGGCCTTCTTCTTGGCCTTCTTCTCCGGCACCACGTGGGGTGCCGGAGCCAGCAGCCCCATTAAGCGGGCGTCCGCTGGGTCCTCTGGCAATGGGGCCGGACAGATAGTCTGTTTAGCCTTCTTCAGCCAGTCCTGTCAAAGGAGAGGGAGTTTAGATCCCACATATAGTCAAACTATGGAATACAAGTGTCCCGTAAAGGGCAAATCACTTACCTCGCTAGCCGGGCGCAGCGAGCTGAATCCGTGATCTTCGGTAGCAGATGCGGGGGCCTCGGCACCTTTAAACAACACCTTCCAGACATCTTCGTACGTGGTGTCGAAGAGCCCGCTCAAAGTCTGGTGCTGCGCCGAATTGAACTCCCACATACTGAAGCCCCGTCGTTGGCACGGGAGAATCCGGCGGACAAGCATGACCTGGAGTACGTTGACAAGCTTGAGCTTCTTGTTCACCAGCTTTTTGATGCAGGCTTGGAGCCCGGTCAGCTCCTCCGAATCACCCCATGTCCGGCCGCTCTCTTTCCAGGAGGTCAGCCGTATGGGGATGCCAGATCGGAATTCGGGGGCTGCTGCCCATTCAGGGTCACGCGGCTCGGTGATGTAGAACCACCCCGATTGCCACCCCTTAATGGTTTCCACGAAAGTGCCCTCAAGCCAAGTAACGTTGAGCATCTTGCCCACCATGGCGCCTCCGCACTCCGCTTGGCTGCCCTTTACCACCTTCGGCTTGATACTGAAGGTCTTGAGCCACAGGCTGAAGTGGGGCTGGATGCAGAGGAAGGCCTCACACACGACGATAAACGCCGAGATATTGAGGATAAAATTCGGGGCCAGATCATGGAAATCCAGGCCGTAGTAGAACTTGAGCCCCCGGACAAAGGGATGGAGTGGGAAGCCCAGTCCGCAGAGGAAATGGGGAAGAAATACTACCCTCTCGTGGGGCCTGGGGGTGGGAATGAGCTCTCCCTCATCGGGGAGCCGGTGCGCGATGTCGCTGGACAGATATCAGGCGCTGCGCAACTTCTGGATGTGCCCCTCCGTAACGGAGGAGGCCATCCACTTGCCTCCCGCTCCGAACATAGTTGGAGAAGGTTGAGGTGAGATGCGCAGACTTGGGCGCTGGAGCTCGAGTTCGCGGAGATGGATAAGCCAAGGAGGAAGAAGGTGCAGGTAAAAGGATTGGATCTTTATCCCCTTATATGGGCGGACCGAGACATGCGTCCCCACCGGCCTGATAAAACTCGCTTATCTCCCAAGCGCCGCAATCAATGGCGCGGTTGGGTTACCCACGTCCGTATTGATGGGAATCCCGGAATAAGGGGAACACGATCTCTGCTTCGACAAGACGTGCCAAGGGAACCGCTTCGCTAAACACGCTGAGGTGGTACAATAAAAACGATTTGAGTAAAGGCTTGGTAGTGGTGTGACGTCACGCCACGAAATACGTCAGCGGATTGAACTTGTGTAAATATTATTCTCTCTACGGTGGTATGTGGAATTTATTTTGCAGAGCCGGACACTATCCTGGTGTTCACAATCTTCTATAAATTATTCGGAGAAGGAACCCGCCTTGCAATGCCGAAGACAACATGCGTGCCGGACTCATCGTCATTGAAGCCTGGTTCAGGGGCTACTGAGGGAGTCCTGGACTACGGGGTGTCCGGATAGCCGGACTATCATCGTCAGTCAGACTCCAAGACTATGAAGATACAAGATTGAAGACTTCGTCCCATGTCCGGATGGGACTTTCCTTGGCGTGGAAGGCAAGCTTGGCGATACGGATATGTAGATCTCCTACCATTGTAACCGACTCTGTGTAACCCTAGCCCTCTCCGGTGTCTATATAAACCGGATGGCTTTAGTCCGTAGAACAACAATCATACCATAGGCTAGCTTATAGGGTTTAGCCTCCTTGATCTTGTGGTAAATCTACTCTTGTAATACCCACATCATCAATATCAATCAAGCAGGATGTAGGGTTTTACCTCCATCAAGAGGGCCCAAACCTGGGTAAAACATCGTGTCCCTTGTCTCCTGTTACCATCCGCCTAGACACACAGTTCGGGAACCCCCTACCCGAGATCCACCGGTTTTGACACCGACAGCGGTATTGTTGGATGAAGCGGCCTGGACTGACATTACGCATACGCTTACGCGAGACTGGTTTTACCGCCGTGCTTCGCACAGAGGTGACTAGCGGGTGTCTGTTTCTCCAACTTTAGTTGAACCGAGTGTGGCTACGCCCGGTCCTTGCGAAGGTTAAAACAACACTAACTTGACAAACTATCGTTGTGGTTTTGATGCGTAGGTAAGAACGGTTCTTGCTCAGCCCGTAGCAGCCACGTAAAAATTTGCAACAACAAAGTAGAGAACGTCTAACTTGTTTTTGTAGGGCATGTTGTGATGTGATATGGTCAAGACGTGATGCTATATTTTATTGTATGAGATGATCATGTTTTGTAACCGAACTTATCGGCAACTGGCAGGAGCCATATGGTTGTCGCTTTATTGTATGAAATGCAAACGCCCTGTAATTGCTTTACTTTATCACTAAGCGGTAGCGATAGTCGTAGAAGCAATAGATGGCGTAATGACAATGATGCTACGATGGAGATCAAGGTGTCGCGCCGGTGATGATGGCGATCACCACGGTGCTTCGGAGATGGAGATCACAAGCACAAGATGATGATGGCCATAACATATCACTTATATTGATTGCATGTGATGTTTATCCTTTATGCATCTTATCTTGCTTTGATTGACGGTAGCATTTTAAGATGATCTCTCACTAAATTATCAAGAAGTGTTCTCCCTGAGTATGCACCGTTGTGAAAGTTCTTCGTGCTGAGACACCACGTGATGATCGGGTGTGATAGGCTCTATGTTCAAATACAACGGGTGCAAAATAGTTGCACACGCGAAATACTCAGGTTAAACTTGACGAGCCTAGCATATACAGATATGGCCTCGGAACACAGAGACCGGAAGGTCGAGCGTGAATCATACAGTAGATATGATCAACATAATGATGTTCACCATTGAAAACTACTCCATCTCACGTGATGATCGGACATGGTTTAGTTGATTTGGATCACGTGATCACTTAGATGACTAGAGAGATGTCTGTCTAAGTGGGAGTTCTTAAGTAATATGACTAATTGAACTTAAATTTATCATGAACTTAATACCTGATAGTATTTTTCTTGTCTATGTTTGTTGTAGATAGATGGCTCGTGTTGTTGTTCCGTTGAATTTTAATGCGTTCCTTGAGAAAGCTAAGTTGAAAGATGATGGTAGCAATTACACGGATTGGGTCCATAACCTGAGGATTATCCTCATTGCTGCACAGAAGAATTACGTCCTGGAAGCACCGTTGGGTGCCAGGCCTGCTGCAGATGCTACTGACGACGTTAAGAACGTCTGGCAAAGCAAATCTGATGACTACTCGATAGTTCAGTGTCCCATGCTTTACGGTTTGGAACCGGGTCTTCAACGACATTTTGAACGTCATGGAGCATATGAGATGTTCCAGGAGTCGAAGTTAATATTTCAAGCAAATGCCCGGATTGAGAGATATGAAGTTTCCAATAAGTTCTATAGCTGTAAGATGAAGGAGAATAGTGATGTCAGTGAACACATACTCAAAATGTCTGGGTATAATAATCACTTGATTCAACTGGGAGTTAATCTTCCTGATGATAGTGTCATTGACAGAATTCTTCAATCACTGCCACCAAGCTAAAAGAGCTTCGTGATGAACTACAATATGCAAGGGATGGACAAGACTATACCCGAGCTCTTCGCAATGCTAAAGGCTGCGGAGGTAGAAATCAAGAAGGAGCATCAAGTGTTGATGGTCAATAAGACCACCAGTTTCAAGAAAAAGGGCAAAGGGAAGAAGAAGGGGAACTTCAAGAAGAACAACAAACAAGTTGCTGCTCAAGAGGAGAAACCCAAGTCTGGACCTAAGCCTGAGACTGAGTGCTTCTACTGTAAGCAGACTGGACACTGGAAGCGGAACTGCCCCAAGTATTTGGCGGATAAGAAGGATGGCAAAGTGAACAAAGGTATATGTGATATACATGTTATTGATGTGTACCTTACTAATGCTCGCAGTAGCACCTGGGTATTTGATACTGGTTCTGTTGCTAATATTTGCAACTCGAAACAGGGACTACGGAATAGGCGAAGATTGGCTAAGGACGAGGTGACGATGCGTGTGGGAAATGGTTCCATAGTCCATGTGATCGCGGTCGGCACGCTACCTCTACATCTACCATCGGGATTAGTTTTAGACCTAAATAATTGTTATTTTGTGCCAGCGTTGAGCATGAACATTATATCTGGATCTTGTTTGATGCGAGATGGTTATTCATTTAAATCAGAGAATAATGGTTGTTCTATTTATATGAGTAATATCTTTTATGGTCATGCACACTTACAAAGTGGTCTATTTTTATTAAATCTTGATAGTAGTGATACACATATTCATAATGTTGAAGCCAAAAGATGCAGAGTTAATAATGATAGTGCAACTTATTTGTGGCCATGCAGTTTAGGTCATATCGGTGTAAAGCGCATGAAGAAACTCCATACCGATGGACTTTTGGAATCACTTGATTATGAATCACTTGGTACTTGCGAACCGTGCCTCATAGGCAAGATGACTAAAACGCCGTTCTCCGGAACTATGGAGCGAGCAAATGATTTGTTAGAAATCATACATACCGATGTATGTGGTCCAATGAATGTCGAAGCTCGCGGCGGGTATCGTTATTTTCTCACCTTCACAGATGATTTGAGCAGATATGGGTCTATCTACTTGATGAAACACAAGTCTGAAACATTTGAAAAGTTCAAAGAATTTCAGAGTGAAGTAGAAAATCATCGTAACAAGAAAATAAAATTTCTACGATTTGATCGTGGAGGAGAATATTTGAGTTATGAGTTTGGTTTACATTTGAAACAATGCGGAATAGTTTCGCAACTCACGCCACGCGGAACACCACAACGAAATGGTGTGTCCGAACATCGTAATCGTACTTTACTGGATATGGTACGATCTATGATGTCGCTTACTAATTTACCGCTATCGTTTTGGGGTTATGCTTTAGAGACGGCTACATTCACGTTAAATAGGGCACCATCAAAATCCGTTGAGACGACGCCTTATGAACCGTGGTTTGGCAAGAAACCAAAGTTGTCGTTTCTTAAAGTTTGGGGTTGTGATGCTTATGTGAAGAAACTTCAACCAGATAAGATCAAACCCAAATCGGAGAAATGTGTCTTCATAGGATACCCAAAAGAGACAATTGGGTACACCTTCTATCACAAATCTGAGGGCAAGATTTTCGTTGCTAAATTCGGATCCTTTCCAGAGAAGGAGTTTCTCTGGAAAGAAGTGAGTGGGAGGAAAGTAGAACTTGATGAGGTAACTGTACCTGCTCCCTTATTGGAAAGTAGTTCATCACAAGAACCGGTTCCTGTGACAACTACACCAATTAGTAACGAAGCTAATGATATTGATCATGAATCTTCAGATCAAGTTTCTACTGAACCTCGTAGGTCTACCAGAGTAAGATCCGCACCAGAGTGGTACGGTAATCCTGTTCTGAAAGTCATGTTACTTGACCATGGCGAACCTGCGAACTATGAGGAAGCGATGATGAGCCCAGATTCCGCAAAATGGCTTGAAGCCATGAAATCTGAGATAGGATCCATGTATGAGAACAAAGTATGGACTTTGGTTGACTTGCCCGATGATCGGCAAGCTATTGAGAATAAATGGATCTTCAAGAAGAAGACCGACGCTGATGGTAATAAAACTGTCTACAAAGCTCGACTTGTTGCAAAAGGTTTTCGACAAGTTCAGGCGGTTGACTACGATGAGACTTTATCACCCGTAGCGATGCTTAAGTCTGTCCGAATCATGTTAGCAATTGCCGCATTTTATGATTATGAAATTTGGCAAATGGATGTAAAAACTGCATTCCTGAATGGATTTCTAGAAGAAGAGTTGTATATGATGCAACCGGGAGGTTTTGTCGATCCAAAAGGTTCTAACAAAGTGTGCAAGCTCCAGCGATCCATTTATGGACTGGTGCAAGCATCTCGGAGTTGGAATAAACGCTTTGATAGTGTGATCAAAGCATATGGTTTTTCTAAGTGCATCTAGTGCCACCCCTAGTTGGTTTTGGAGTATTGACGACAAAGTTGGTTGAGGGACTAATGCGTTTGTGAGAATTGCAGGATAACGCAGGTAGTGTCCCTCATTGATTCGGTTTACCTACCGGAGATGACCTCTAAAAATGTATGAAGACATTGAAGACAATGGTGGTATGAGAAGATATTCATATTGAAGACTATGACATGAGAAGACATTGCGTGAAGACTATGGAGCGTGAAGACTGTGTGGATTCGTTGCTTCCTTTTCTTCTTTGTTGAGTCATAGGAACCACCATACTGTTAAGTGGGGTCCAAGAGAACTAAGTCAGAGTGACTGAAGTGATGCTCAACTCAAATCCTATGTCTTCGAGCGAAGACAAAGAGAGCAAACCTTATCCAGAACTGGATGAGTCAGCTTTGCTTGTAGCCCAAGTAAAGTTGCCGCGTTTGTTTGAAATCTGACCGTTGGAACACGTGTCAGTTCCTTAGTGACCCATGGTCATTTTGGATAAATCAGGTCGGGTTGCCTAGTGGCTATAAATATCCCACCCCCTACACCATAAATTGGTGGCTGCTCAGAGTTAGTTTACGGCTTTTGTCGTTTTGAGAGCAACCCACCTCGAAGCCTTTGAGAGAGAAATCCTTGCGAGGAAAAAGCCCAAACACCCAGAGCCAAAGAGTGTTAGGCATCACTGAAGTCTTTCTGTTTGTGTGACTTGAAGACTTATTACACTTGAGGACTGTGTATCCTCCAGTCGGTTAGGCGTCGCATTCTGAGCATCCAAGAGTCATTGTGGATTGCCGGGTGAACGAAGTCTGTGAAGGTTCGGAAGTCTACCTTGAAGACTTACCAGAGTGATTGGGCGAGGACTAGGTGTCTTTAGCTCAAGGGGAATAAGGTGAAGACACGGTCTTCTGAGTTGAATCTCAGCCTCCCTAACCAGACGTACAGTTGTCACAGCAACTGGAACTGGTCCAACAAATCCTGTGTCTTCAATAAGTGACTGGTTCTATCTCTTCCCTCCTTTACTTTGAGTTCATTGCTTATCTATCTTATCTGATTGACTTCATTGCTTGACTACTATTGTTGATTGGCTTCATACTATCTTCCATCCTGATCCTACTACCTAGCTGCTATTAGTCTTCGTACGTTAACGCTATTACATACTTGACTATGGCTTGCTTGTTGTAGTCTATCTTCCGCTGCATATCAATTAGGTCATTTCTATTGTTTGTCTTCGATACTTCCACGTTTTGAAGACTTTGATAAAAATCGCCTATTCACCCCCCCTCTAGTCGATAACTAGCACTTTCAATTGGTATCAGAGCAAGGTACTCCCTTGTTCTGTGTGATTTGGTTTAACCACCTGGAGTTTCAGCTATGTCGACTGCAGGGATAATCAAAGTCTCCGCTGCTTGTCTGGTGTTCGATGGAACTGAATATCCCTACTGGAAGAATAAGATGCGCATGCATCTTGAAGCCATTGATGTCGACCTCTGGTATGTCGTCAAGAATGGCGTTCCCAAAACTGGTGAAGGTGTCACCCCTACTGATGTCAAGAAATTCATTCAACTGGACTCGACTGCAAAGAACATCATCTGTGGTCATCTGACCAAAGGACAGTTTGGCCGTGTGAGTGCTCTGGAAACGTCAAAGCTAGTCTAGGACTGGTTGTCCAAGGTCAATGAAGGCGTCTCTACACAGAGAGACCAGAGGATCAGTGTTCTTCGCAATCTCTTCAATCACTTCAAGAGAAACGACAATGAAAATGTCCAGCTCACGTTTGATCGCCTCACCGACATCACAAATGAGCTTCAGGCTCTCGGCGCCACTGAGATCACCAAGCATGAAATTGTCAAGACACTGCTGAGATCACTTGACACCTCCTTTGACACCCTTGCCCTCATGATACAAGAACATCCTGACTTCAAGACACTCGATCCGTCTGATATACTTGAGAGGCTCAACACAGATGAGTTCCAGCTTTCTGAGAAAAGAGATATCTATGGCCCCAACTATGGCCGAACTCGTGCTTTGAAGGCAAAAGTTGTTTCCTCATCTGAAGAAGAAGAATCTGACTGCGGTTCTGACGATCCTGAAGACATTGGAAGGGAGCTTGCTATGCTTGTGAAGAAGTTCTAGAAATTCACCAAGAAGAAGGGCTTCAGAAAGTCTTGATGATCCAGTTCAAGAAATGATGAAGCTTCCACTCAAGACAACAAGAAGAGAACATGTCACAAGTGTAAGAAGCCTGGGCACTACATCTCTGAGTGTCCTTAGTGGGACAATGAGAAGAAGAAGAATAAGAGCAAGGAATATGACTCCGATGACAAGAAGAAGAAGAAATCTTCGAAGTCTTCTTCCAAGTCCTCATCAAGGTCTTCATCTCACAAGAAGAGCTCATCTGGCAAGGCTCGTGCTTTTGTTGGCAAGGAAATGGATTCAGAGGAGGAGTCTGCTTCTGAGGAGGCAGAGGTGGAATCTGAAGCTGAGTCCGACTCTGGTGTTGCAAGTCTGGCTCTGGCCACAGTCTACGTCGCGAAGTCCATCTTCAACACTGAAGACAATGACTTCCACACCAACGCTGATGATGACAAGGACGATCCTGCTCCCACCTACTGCTTCATGGCACGCGGTGCCAAGGTAAAATCGCGCGATGCTTACTTTCAAACATCAAGTGAAGATGACTCTGATTGTGAATCTAAACCCAGCTACAAAACACTTGCTAAAATTGCTACTGAACAACAAAGGGCTATGGAACATACTCAAAAACTGTTAGGCAAAAGCGATGACCTGTTGGACGCGGAAATGACACGTTCACAGTCCTTAGTTGAAGACATAAAAAATCTTCATGCTAAGTATCAAGAACTTGAAAGTCTTCATGAGACGCTCTCAACCACTTATGAAAAGCTCTCCTATGATTATCTTCAAAGGAAGCAAGAGCTTGAGAAACTGAAAGTGACTCATGAAGATCTTCAAAAAGAGAATGAGTCATTTCGCGCTCAACAGATCAGTCCCGCTCAGGATGAATTTGAACCACCATGCTTAAAATGCATTGAGCGTGATAACGCTACCTCTATTGCTGAATGTTCTACTGCTGCTACTGTTGCTCTGTCTTCAACAATTGATGTGGTAACTAACCCCTCTTCTGAGGATACCACTACTATTGCTGATGAAAATGCTAGGTTGAAGACATTGCTTGAAACAGGGATGTACAAAAGTTTGAAGGGACATCAGACACTCTACGATGTCCTCAAAAAGCAGATTCTGAACCGAAACCCTAGGAAAGAGGGTGTTGGGTTCGAGAGGAAAATGAATGCTGATGGTTCCTATTGGAAGCCTGAGCAGTATCCCAAAACCACATGGGTTGCTGCAAAGGAACCTTCAGTGGATCCATCCACTTTATCTGGATTTACCTGTGCTAATCCTATTATCATTGATGAATCCTTTGATGCAAACTATAAAGTGTTCAAAAATCAGAATGGTGAAGTGTTTGCCAGGTATATTGGTACTAACTACAGGAATGGACCTCTTATGAAGAAGATCTGGGTTCCCAAAAGCTGCCTTGAGAATCTTCCAGTGAATGTCATCATGACACCACCAGGGAAGAAGACAAACCCCAGACCAAAGGCATCATATGGTCCAACAGCTACTTACAAACACAGGACTCACTTGAGTCACCCTAACGCCAATGTTTTGCAGGGAAATCACACTCAGACTCATAAATATGAGCATGTGTCTTCAAACCGCTATGTTCATAGAACTAAGAACTTTTCTGCTTATTCACATGAGTATCATTCATTTCCTGCAAGGCTATTTGCTAGGGCTTCAAAGCCGAAATTCTCAGATGCTGCACTTAGACTCATTGCTTCTAAGCCACCCCCGAAAATGTGGGTGGTGAAGAAGAATTCACTCTCTTTTGCAGAATGTGGTCTCCAGCCAGCAATCAATGGCATCCGATATTATTGCTGGGGACCTAAAACATAAAGGGACGCATGATAAAATGACTTACTATGTATTCCACATATGAATCTCTTATCTGTCATACTGTGTGTTCTAATCTTGATCTATGCTGTGATAATCCTAGTATGCATAAAATGCTTATGCTTCACAACATACCTTGTGAAGCCTATCCTCCTAACTGCACTGTAGGGCATGTCACCAAAAGCTTCAGAATGGATTATTGACAGTGGATGCACTAATCATATGACTGGTGATCGAAGTCTTCTCATGGACTCAATCTTACGTCCATCCGACAAGAGTCAAATCACATTTGCTGACACTGGTAAAAGCAAAGTATTGGGTCTAGATAGAGTTGCAATCTCTAGGGATCAACACATGGATAAAGTGATGCTTGTTGAATCCCTTGGGTTCAACTTAATGTCTGTCTCAATGCTTTGTGACTTAAACATGATTGTGCTATTTGGAAAATATCGTTGCCTTGTACTAATGGAATCTGACAAATCTCTAGTCTTTGAAGGATATAGGAAAGATGATCTGTACGTGGTAGATTTCTCAGCAGGTCCACATCTTGCCGTATGTCTTCTCACAAAAGCTTCAGAGTGTTGGCTCTGGCATCGAAGGCTAGGACATGCTGGCATGAGGAACTTACACTCACTTGTCAAGAAGAAGCATGTCATTGGCATCGAAGATGTCAAGTTCAAGAAGGATCATCTGTGTGGTGCCTGTGAAGCTGGAAAGATGACAAGGGCAAAGCACCCCTCGAAGACAATCATGACAACATCTCAACCCTTCGAGCTGTTACACATGGACTTATTTGGACCTACTCACTACTCCACCCTCACAACAACTTCCTGTCTCTATGGCTTCGTCATTGTTGATGACTACTCAAGATACACATGGGTTCATATAATTCTTTACAAGACTGAAGTGCAAGATGTCTTCTGGCGCTTCGCAAATCGAGCAATGAACAATTATGGCGTGAAGATCAAGCATATCAGAAGTGACAATGGCACTGAATTCAAGAACATAGGACTTGATCGGTATCTGGATACAATGGGAATCACTCATGAGTTCTCTGCTCCGTACACACCTCAGTAAAATGGCATCGTTGAGCGCAAAAACAGAACCCTCATTGAGATGGCTCGAACAATGCTAGATGAATACAAGACACCAAGAAAGTTCTGGCCTGAAGCTATTGATACAGCCTATCACATCATCAACCGTGTTTACATCCACAAGCTTCTGGGCAAAACATCCTATGAGCTCCTTACTGGCAAGAAGCCAAATGTCAGCTACTTCAGAGTCTTTGGTGCTAGGTGCTGGATCAAGGATCCCCATCACAAGTCAAAATTTGAACCCAAAGCTCACGAAGGCTTCATGCTTGGCTATGGAAAGGATTCACACTCTTACAGAGTCTTCAACCTCTTCCACTACAAAATCGTTGAAATAGTGGATGTGAAATTTGATGAAACCAATGGTTCACAAAGAGAAATTCTGCCAAGTACACTAGATGAAGCTCCTCCAAGCAAATCTATCAAGCTGATGGGAACTGGTGAAATCATGCCTTCTGAAGCACAGCCTGAAGAGGAACTTATCATCTCTGCACCAAATCAACCTGAAGACACTGCTCAGACCGAAGACAATCCTCCCAATGATGACAATGATCAGCCAGAGCAAAATCTTCGTCCTGTTCATCCTCGTGTTGCAAATGAAGTACAAATCGAGAAGATAATTGACAGCATCAACGCGCCTGGTCTGCTTACTCGCTCAAGAGCAACACAGCTAGCAAACTTCTGTGGGCACTTTTCATTTGTGTCAATATTAGAACCCAAGAAAGTTGTTGAAGCTTTTATGGAACCCGAATGGATTCAAGCCATGCAAGAAGAACTTCAACAGTTCAAGCTGCATAATGTTTGGGAACTTGTCAAGCGACCTGACCCTCGCAAGCATAACATTATTGGAACGAAATGGATATATCGAAACAAGCAAGATGAGCATGGTCAAGTCGTCAGAAACAAAGCACGTCTTGTTGCTCAAGGATATACTCAAGTTGAAGGAATTGACTTCGATGAAACATTTGCTCCTGTTGCTAGGCTTGAAGCCATTCGCATTCTGCTAGCCTATGCTAATCATCACAACATCTTGCTATATCAAATGGATGTGAAGAGTGCATTTCTCAATGGCAAGATTGAAGAAGAAGTGTATGTTGCTCAACCACCCGGCTTTGAAGATCCAAAACATCCTGATATGGTGTACAAACTCAACAAAGCACTGTATGGTCTCAAACAAGCTCCTCGCGCTTGGTATGATACAATCAAAGACTTCCTGAAGAGCAAGGGATTCAAACCAGGATCTCTAGATCCCAGACTCTTCACAAAGACATATGATGGTGAACTGTTTGTGTGCCAAATATATGTGGATGACATAATCTTCGGCTGCACCAACCAGAAGTATAGTGATGAGTTTGAATACATGATGCAAGAGCAATATCAGATGTCCATGATGGGAGAACTGAAGTTCTTCCTTGGTCTTCAAATTCGTCAGCAAAGCAATGGCATCTTCATATCTCAAGAAAAGTACCTCAAAGATTGTCTGAAGAGGTTTGGAATGGAAGACTGCAAAGGTTATACGACGCTAATGCCAGCCAAACACCATCTTGGTCCCGACGACAATGGTGAAGAGTTCTATCAAAAGGTATACCGCTCCATGATTGGTTCTTTGCTTTATTTATGTGCATCTAGGCCAGATATTATGCTTAGTGTTTGCATGTGTGCTCGATTCCAAGCGGCACCAAAGGAATCGCATCACTTAGCTGTGAAGTGAATTCTTCAATATTTGGCTTACACCCCAACACTCGGATTATGGTATCCCGAGGGCTCAAAATTTGATTTGGTTGGATTCTCGGATGCTGATTATGCTAGTGACAAGGTGGATCGCAAGTCTACATCAGGCACATGTCATTTTCTTGGTCGATCACTTGTCTGTTGGTCTTCAAAGAAGCAGAACTGTGTATCACTCTCAACTGCTGAATCTGAATACATTGCTGCTGGATCCTGTTGTGCTCAGCTTCTATGGATGAAGCAAACTCTCAAGGATTATGGCATCAACCTGAAACAAGTACCTCTCTTCTGCGACAACGAAAGTGCCATCAAGATAGCCAACAATCCAGTCTAGCACTCGAAGACAAAGCACATTGAAATACGTCATCACTTTCTCAGAGATCATGTTATGAAGAAAGATATAGATATCATGCATGTCAACACTGAATAGCAGCTGGCAGATATCTTCACAAAGCCCTTGGATGAAAAAAGGTTTTGCAAGTTACGGTGTGAGCTAAATATCTTGGAATCCTCGAATGTCCTGTGATCAGGCACACATCCTAACACTTATGCATGTTGATGACTTAGATGTGCAACACACAAAGTAATGTATATCTTCAATCAATGAAGATTTACGCTCTGAGTGTGAATACATTAAACGGAATTTGACTTCGGAGCGCCACGATAATTGTGCGCCATGTCTGGGTCTAATACTTCCTATACGGTGGGTAACGCCACCACCAACTTTCTCTGTTTGAAGTGTTTCACTCATGGCGTTATATTGCAATAACTTCGCATTTGGTTTGTCTTCAGTTTCAATTTATCTTCATGATCTTCTACACTATGATGATTTGATTGCTTTCTGA
>NC_041393.1:56109307-56182072 GCF_002162155.2 Triticum dicoccoides | reverse complement strand
ACTAGTGTTCTGTCCTCTACAGCATTCACTTATAGCTATGTCTTCAAGATTGGATCTTTTGAACTAAGTGAATGTGATCGGACCCTAACCTCTCTATGCTTCCTATCTCAAACTCTATCTGTCCAAATCATATGCATTCTATTGAAACTGTCGAATGTCTTCTCTGCGTCCTAGTCAGCAGAAGGCAAAGAGACAAACATTAAATCTGTTTTAAATGACTTATCTTTATTGTTGAAATCCGGAGAAGCCGGAACATCTCTCCGACATGCCTGGCGGGCGTGGGAACGTGGGACGATTCTAAGTATGTTGCATGCTTGCCACGTACCCCTCAGATGTGAACCGCCAGGGGCACCAGCGTAATTGTGTTGTGTCTCTCACCTACTTATAAATACTTGTCCCCTGCGGTAAAGAAATCCTTCTTCCACCTCTCCACCTCCGTCAAAACCCTAGCGCCACCGCTAGCTCGCGACGACGCCGGCGACGAAGCGCTTAGCTGCCGCGACTTCTCCGACACCGTCCTCACGCCGGCCGCGGACATCGTCCTCTCCGCCGTCGCTGTAGGTGTCCTCCGTCGCCAAGTTAGGGCACGGTGGGCTGAACTGCTCGGTCTCCTATTCTTTCCATCTAGCAGTTCTTCGTGCGGTAATTATAACTCTATTTTTACCACCTTTTTGATCTTCAAGATTCATCCTGTTTACCAAAAGTAGTTTCTATCTATTCAATGTTAGATATATTCTGTCTGCATCTCATACTGCCGAGTCAATTCACTTAGATTTCCTGTCTAGTTTGATTCCTCACTTGTACTCATTCACGGATTGGTACAAATCTGGAACCAACTCACCTATATAAGTGAATGTCTTCGCATCATGAGGTCAATATCTTCAAACTGATTTATCTTCAAAATCTTCTGAGAATGCATATGACCTCTTTCCCTTCCCTCGCATCTCTAATGCTGTCACAGGTACATGTCCGTGGGAGAATCCCTTGGTTCTCATAGTCTGCATTCGTTTGCAGAATACTTACAACATCATATCAATTCTCCTGAAGCCAGTTCCTGCTTGACCAGCAAGCGTAAATCTCTGAAGCCTCTGAACGTATTGAAGCCATTCAGCTTGAAGTTCATGGCCACAGAAAAATCAGCAAGGAAGGGTGGCAAACAGCGTCATGGGGGAACATCAAGGGATCTGCCTGATGATCTGGCACAAATGTATAAAACAGATCCTGAAGAAGATTACAATCAGCGCAAGACTCGAATCCAATGGATTCGACGCCATTGGGCTGAACAGTGGTACAAGTACAAGTTCGTCATCCAGGAGTACGCAGAGAAAAATGCTATCAAGAGCCCTTGGGGTGATATTCTCTATGGAGGCCTTCCCCCCAAGAACAAAGTTGAAGCCATTGCGCAAGAATTCTATCCTTGCATGGTCCATGGACCACAGCCTAAAGAAGCCGACCCATCATCATTGCTCTGGTGTCGTGACGACAATCTCTTCAAGCGCAATTTCCAGTTTGCTAAGGCTTCAGCAAAGGAAAACGAGAAGTCACGGGGATTAGACTTCAATCCTGGTCCCTCTGCTCCCCATGATGATGGCACACGTGAAGCTGAAGAAAACAGAATTGGCCCCTTTGCAAACCTTGATGGCCTCATCACTTACATCTTGGTCCAAGGTGCCAAGGTAGATCATTCTGATAATGATGCTGACACTGATGAAGCCCCAGCTCCTCCTTCGAAGCCACAGAAGCAACAGAAGCTAAAGGCTTCTAAATGAGCACCTCCAAAAGCTTTATGCACGAAGCCTCTGGCCACTGCACCTCCTGAAGCCAGTGTGCAGTCTGAAGATCAATCCTGTATCTCCAAGAAGACGGAGAAGAAAAAGCAACTTGTCAGGCATACTGATCAAGCCTTGACTCCTGCCGCCATTCTGCGTGAAGAACCCATTGATCTGTCAAGTGATGAAGATCTTGCTGATGATGCTCTTGAGCAGCTGATAAAGAGCAAGGAAGAAGCAGGAATCTTCAACAACTTGCCTCTCTTTGATGTGGCCATCATCCACAATTTCATTGATGAGTGGTTCGACACCCCCAATGTTAGCTTTGAAGATTTACAGCTTCCCATTGGCCTCAGTGTCTCCTTCAATGGTGCCATTGCTTCTGCGCTGGCTCTCGCTCAGTGAATCATTGAGCTCAAGAACAAGATTGATTATGAGAAGGCTCAATTCAAGAAGCATGTGGCCAAGCTAAGTGTTCAAGACGTCCGAAACTTCAAAGTCATGCTGCATGAGCTTAAAGAAGCTTTTCTGAAGAAGCGCCAAGAAGCTCAAGGCTCTCGTGAGCGCATGAAGAGTTTGGCTGATAAGTGTGTGCTTGCCTATAATGAGGCTGAGAAGCGCAAGTCACTTGGCCGTCCTGGCATTGACCCCAGGATGGCTGCAAAGAAAAAGAAGAAGCTTCCTGCTGACCAGCCTGCACCTTCAAGCCAAGAAGCCCCTCGCATTATCTTCCCAAGTAGCATGACTGGCTCGAAGCCAAAGGTTACCACAACTGCTTCAGAACAGAAGAAGACGAGGGCTGCCGAGGCTGAAGCCAGAAAGAGGAAGAATACTGAAGCCTCTGATGCCGCTCCCTCCAAGAAGAAGTGCAAGACCAAGAAGAGTCGGGCTGCTCCCACAGAGCCCCTTGTTGTTGAACCCATCTCAGTGGTTCGTCCTGCATCTGCATCCCAAGAACTTCGCATGACTGTTCATGAGCCTGCTTCCATAGAGGCTCCTGAAGCTGAAGATATACCAGCAGCTGAACCCATCGCTGCTGAAGACATTGGTCATCATGACAATGTTGAAGATGATGAAGTTCTTCCTCATATCGAATATAATGTGGTATCATCGCCTGTTCATACGAACAGCGAAAACATCAGCATTGGTCGTCCTCTGACGCCAATTGCTCAGGATGTATCGTGGGCTGATCACCCACAGCAACAAGACTCCCCCAGTACTCCCCAACAACAACAAACCACACCATCCGTAAAAGTTGAAGAGCATGAGGACTTGCCCACTCCATCTCCAAAGGCGTCGCCTGTATTACAAAGGCTTCGCAAAGGACCAAGGCCTCAAGTCCCTCTTCCGAGCGTTCCAGAAGGAGAAGTGCACCGTCAACCTGTTGCACGTCAAGTGTTCACTGAAGCCACTCCAACTGTGAATGTCTCTGTGTCTGAAGCACAAGCTGCTGAAGACAATCCAGCTGCATCAGCCGATGAGGAACGTCAAGAAGAACGTGTCCAAACTCCCCCCATGCTTGAAGAAACAGTTCATGAAGTGAACGTTGAAGGAAATATGCCCTAGAGGCAATAATAAAGTTATTATTTATTTCCTCATATCATGATAAATGTTTATTATTCATGCTAAAATTGTATTAGCCGGAAACATGATACATGTGTGAATACATAGACAAACATATAGTCACTAGTATGCCTCTACTTGACTAGCCCATTAATCAAAGATGGTTATGTTTCCTAACCATAGACATGTGTTGTCATTTGATTAATGGGATCACATCATTAGAAGAATGATGTGATTGACATGACCCATTCCGTTAGCCTAGCACTTGATCGTTTAGTATATTGCTATTGCTTTCTTCATGACTTATACATGTTCCTATAACTATGAGAAATATGCAACTCCCGTTTATCGGAGGAACACTTTGGGTACTACCAAACGTCACAACGTAACTGGGTGATTATAAAGGAGTACTACAGGTGTCTCCGAAGGTACATGTTGAGTTGGCGTATTTCGAGATTAGGTTTTGTCACTCCGATTGTCGGAGAGGTATCTCTGGGCCCTCTCGGTAATGCACATCTTTATAAGCCTTGCAAGCAATGTGACCAAATGAGTTGGTTACGGAATGATGCATTACGGAACGAGTAAAGAGACTTGCCGGTAACGAGATTGAACTAGGTATTGGATACCGACGATCAAATCTCGGGCAAGTAACATACCGATGACAAAGGGAACAACGTATGTTGTTATGCGGTTTGACCGATAAAGATCTTCGTAGAATATGTAGGAACCAATATGGGCATCCAGGTTCCGCTATTGGTTATTGACCGAGAATAGTTCTAGGTCATGTCTACATAGTTCTCGAACCCGTAGGGTCCGCACGCTTAACGTTACGATGACAGTTTTATTATGAGTTTATAAGTTTTGATGTACCGAAGTTTGTTCGGAGTCCCGGATGTGATCACGGACATAACAAGGAGTCTCGAAATGGTCGAGACATAAAGATCGATATATTGGAAGCCTATATTTGGACATCGGAATCGTTCCGGGTGAAATCGGCATTTTACCGGAGCACCGGGAGGTTACCGGAACCCCCCCAGGGGTTATTGGGCCTACATGGGCCTCGAGGGAGAATAGGGAAGGAGGCAGGAGGGGGCCGCGCGCCCCTCCCCTTCCTAGTCCGAATAGGACAAGGGAAGGGGGGCGGCGCCCCCCCCCCTTTCCTTCCCCTCTTCCTCCTCTTTCCCCCCTTCTCCTATTCCAACTAGGAAAGAAGGGTGTCCTACTCCCGGTGGGAGTAGGACTCCCCCCTGGGCGCGCCCTCCTTGGCCGGCCGCCTCCTCCCCCCTGGATCCTTTATATACAGGGGCGGGGGGCACCCCATAGACACACAAGTTGATCTACGGATCGTTCCTTAGCCGTGTGCGGTGCCCCCCTCCACCATATTCCACCTCGGTCATATCGTCGCGGAGTTTAGGCGAAGCCCTGCGCCGGTGGAACATCATCATCGTCACCACGCCATCGTGCTGACGGAACTCATCCCCGAAGCTTTGCTGGATCGGAGCCCGGGGATCGTCATCGAGCTGAACGTGTGCTAAACTCGGAGGTGCCGTACGTTTGGTACTTGGATCGGTCGGATCGTGAAGACGTACGACTACATCAACCGCGTTGTCATAACGCTTCCGCTTACGGTCTACGAGGGTACATGGACAACACTCTCCCCTCTCGTTGCTATGCCATCACCATGATCTTGCGTGCACGTAGGAATTTTTTTGAAATTACTACGTCTCCTAACAGTGGCATCAGAGCGTAGGTTTTATGCTTGATGTTATATGCACGAGTAGAACACAAGTGAGTTGTGGGCGATACAAGCCATACTGCTTACCAGCATGTCATACTTTGGTTTGGCGGTATTGTGAGATGAAGCGGCCCGGACCGACATTACGCGTACGCTTACACGAGACTTGTTCACCGTTGCGAGCACTCGTGCTTAAAGGTGGCTGGCAGGTGTCTATCTCGCTCACTTTAGCTGAATCGAGTGTGGCTACGCCCAGTCCTTGCAAAGGTTAAAACAACACCAACTTGACGAACTATCGTTGTGGTTTTTATGCGTAGGTAAGAACGGTTCTTGCTAAAGCCTGTAGCAGCCACGTAAAATTTGCAACAACAAAGTAGAGGACGTCTAACTTGTTTTTGTAGGGCATGTTGTGATGTGATATGGTCAAGACCTGATGCTATATATTATTGTATGAGATGATCATGTTTTGTAACCGAAGTTATCGGCAACTGGCAGGAGCCATATGGTTGTCGCTTTATTGTATGAAATGCAAACGCCCTGTAATTGCTTTACTTTATCTCTAAGCGGTAGCGATAGTTGTAGAAGCAATAGATGGCGTAACGACAACGCTGCTACGATGGAGATCAAGGTGTCGCGCCGGTGACGATGGTGATCACGACGGTGCTTCGAAGATGGAGATCACAAGCACAAGATGATGATGGCCATATCATATCACTTATATTGATTGCATGTGATGTTTATCCTTTATGCATCTTATCTTGCTTTGATTGACGGTAGCATTTTAAGATGATCTCTCACTAATAATCAAGAAGTGTTCTCCCTGAGTATGCACCATTGCGAAAGTTCTTCGTGCTGAGACACCACGTGATGATCGGGTGTGATAGGCTCTACGTTCAAATACAACGGGTGCAAAACAGTTGCACACGCGGAATACTCAGGTCATACTTGACAAGCCTAGCATATACAGATATGGCCTCGGAACACGGAGACCGAAAGGTCGAACGTGAATCATATAGTAGATATGATCAACATAGTGATGTTCACCATTGAAACTACTCCATCTCACGTGATGATCGGACATGGTTTAGTTGATTTGGATCACGTGATCACTTAGATGACTAGAGAGATGTCTGTCTAAGTGGGAGTTCTTAAGTAATATGATTAATTGAACTTAAATTTATCATGAACTTAGCACCTGATAGTATTTTGCTTGTCTATGTTTGTTTGTAGATAGATGGCTCGTGCTGTTGTTCCGTTGAATTTTAATGCGTTCCTTGAGAAAGCAAAGTTGAAAGATGATGGCAGAAATTACACGGACTGGGTCCGTAACCTAAGGATTATCCTCATTGCTGCACAGAAAAGTTACATCCTGGAAGCACCGCTGGGTGCCAGGCCTGCTGATGATTCAACTGACGACGTTAAGAACGTCTGGCAGAGCAAAGCTGATGACTACTCGATAGTTCAGTGTGCCATGCTTTACGGCTTAGAACCGGGTCTTCAACGACGTTTTGAACGTCATGGAGCATATGAGATGTTCCAAGAGTTGAAGTTAATATTTCAAGCAAATGCCCGGATTGAGAGATATGAAGTCTCCAATAAGTTCTATAGCTGCAAGATGGAGGAGAATAGTTCTGTCAGTGAACATATACTCAAAATGTGTGGGTATAATAATCACTTGATTCAACTGGGAGTTAATCTTCCTGATGATAGTGTCATTGACAGAATTCTTCAATCACTGCCACCAAGCTACAAGAGCTTCGTGATGAACTATAATATGCAAGGGATGAACAAGACTATTCCCGAGCTCTTTGCGATGCTAAAAGCCGCGGAGGTAGAAATCAAGAAGGAGCATCAAGTGTTGATGGTTAACAAGACCACCAGTTTCAAGAAAAAGGGCAAAGGGAAGAAGAAGGGGAACTTCAAAAAGAACAGCAAGCAAGTTGCTGCTCAAGAGAAGAAACCCAAGTCTGGACCTAAGCCTGAAACTGAGTGCTTCTACTGCAAGCAGACTGGACAACTGGAAGCGGAACTGCCCCAAGTATTTGGCGGATAAGAAGGATGGCAAAGTGAACAAAGGTATATTTGATATACATGTTATTGATGTGTACCTTACTAATGCTCGTAGTAGCGCCTGGGTATTTGATATTGGTTCCGTTGCTCATATTTGCAACTCGAAACAGGGGCTATGGATTAAACGAAGATTGGCTAAGGATGAGATGACGATGCGCGTGGGAAATGGTTCCAAGTTTGATGTGATTGCCGTCGGCACGCTACCTCTACATCTACCATCGGGATTAGTTTTAGACCTAAATAATTGTTATTTGGTGCCAGCGTTGAGCATGAACATTATATCTGGATCTTGTTGGATGCGAGACGGTTATTCATTTAAATCAGAGAATAATGGTTGTTCTATTTATATGAGTAATATCTTTTATGGTCATGCACCCTTAAAAAGTAGTTTATTTTTATTGAATCTCGATAGTAGTGATACACATATTCATAGTGTTGAAACCAAAAGATGCAGAGTTGATAGCAATAGTGCAACTTATTTGTGGCACTGCCGTTTAGGTCATATCGGTGTAAAGCGCATGAAGAAACTCTATACTGATGGGCTTTTGGAATCACTTGATTATGAATCACTTGGTACTTGCGAACCGTGCCTCATGGGCAAGATGACTAAAACGCCGTTCTCCGGAACTATGGAGCGAGCAACTGATTTGTTGGAAATCATACATACTGATGTTTGTGGTCCAATGAATGTTGAGGCTCGCGGCGGGTATCATTATTTTCTCACCTTCACAGATGATTTGAGCAGATATGGGTATATCTACTTGATGAAACACAAATCTGAAACATTTGAAAAGTTCAAAGAATTTCAGAGTGAAGTGGAAAATCATCGTAACAAGAAAATAAAATTTCTACGATCTGATCGTGGAGGAGAATATTTGAGTTATGAGTTTGGTCTACACTTGAAACAATGTGGAATAGTTTCGCAACTCACGCCACCCGGAACACCACAACGAAATGGTGTGTCCGAACGTCGTAATCGTACTTTACTAGATAAGGTGCGATCTATGATGTCTCTTACTGATTTACCGCTATCGTTTTGGGGTTATGCTTTAGAGACGGCCGCATTCACGTTAAATAGGGCACCATCAAAATCCGTTGAGACGATGCCTTATGAACTGTGGTTTGGAAAGAAACCAAAGTTGTCGTTTCTTAAAGTTTGGGCCTGCGATGCTTATGTGAAGAAACTTCAACCAGATAAGCTCGAACCCAAATCGGAGAAATGTGTCTTCATAGGATACCCAAAAGAGACTATTGGGTACACCTTCTATCACAGATCTGAGGGCAAGATTTTCGTTGCTAAAATCGGATCCTTCCTAGAGAAGGAGTTTCTCTCGAAAGAAGTGAGTGGGAGGGAAGTAGAACTTGATGAGATAACTATATCTACTCCCTTATTGGAAAGTAGTTCATCACAAGGACCGGTTCCTGTGACAACTACACCAATTAGTGAGGAAGCTAATGATGTTGATCATGAAACTTCAGATCAAGTTTCTACTGAACCTCATAGGTCTACCAGAGTAAGATCCGCACCAGAGTGGTACGGTAATCCAATTCTGGAAGTCATGTTGCTTGACCATGATGAACCTACGAACTATGAGGAAGCGATGATGAGCCCAAATTCCGCAAAATGGCTAGAGGCCATGAAATCTGAGATGGGATCATGTATGAAAACAAAGTATGGACTTTGGTTGACTTGCCCGATGATCGGCAAGCAATTGAGAATAAATGGATCTTTAAGAAGAAGACTGGCGCTGATGGTAATGTAACTGTCTATAAAGCTCGACTTGTTGCGAAAGGTTTTCGACAAGTTCAAGGAGTTGACTACGATGAGACTTTCTCACCCGTAGCGATGCTTAAGTCTGTCCGAGTCATGTCAGCTATTGCTGCATTTCATAATTATGAAATTTGGCAAATGGATGTCAAAACTGCATTCTTGAATGGATTTCTGGAAGAAGAGTTGTATATGATGCAGCCAGAAGGTTTTGTAGATCCAAAAGGTGCTAACAAGGTGTGCAAGCTCCAGCGTTCCATTTATGGACTGGTGCAAGCATCTCGGAGTTGGAATAAACGCTTTGATAGTGTGATCAAAGCATATGGTTTTATACAGACTTTTGGAGAAGCCTGTATTTACAAGAAAGTGAGTGGGAGCTCTGTAGCATTTCTGATATTATATGTAGATGACATATTATTAATTGTAAATGATATAGAATTTCTGGATAGCATAAAGGCATACTTGAATAAAAGTTTTTCAATGAAAGACCTCGGTGAAGCTACTTACATATTGGGCATCAAGATCTATAGAGATAGATCAAGACGCTTAATAGGACTTTCACAAAGCACATACCTTGATAAAATTTTGAAAAAGTTCAAAATGGATCAGGCAAAGAAAGGGTTCTTGCCCGTACTACAAGGTGTGAAGTTGAGTCAAACTCAATGCCCGACCACAGCAGAAGATAGAGAGAAAATGAAAGATGTTCCCTATGCTTCAGCCATAGGCTCTATCATGTATGCAATGTTGTGTACCAGACCTGACGTATGCTTAGCAATAAGCTTGGCAGGAAGGTACCAAAGTAATCCAGGAATGGATCACTGGACAGCGGTCAAGAACATCCTGAAATACCTGAAAAGGACTTAGGATATGTTTCTCGTATATCGAGGTGACAAAGAGCTAGTCGTAAATGGTTACGTCGATGCAAGCTTTGACACTGATCCGGACGATTCTAAATCGCAAACCGGATACGTGTTTTTATTAAATGGTGGAGCTGTAAGTTGGTGCAGTTCTAAACAAAGCGTCGTGGCGGGATCTACATGTGAAGCGGAGTACATAGCTGCTTCGGAAGCAGCAAATGAAGGAGTCTGGATGAAGGAGTTCATTTCCGATCTAGGTGTCATACCTAGTGCATCGGGACCAATGAAAATCTTCTGTGACAATACTGGTGCAATTGCCTTGGCAAAGGAATCCAGATTTCACAAGAGGACCAAGCACATCAAGAGACGCTTCAATTCCATTCGGGACCAAGTCCAAGTGGGAGACATAGAGATTTGCAAGATACATACGGATCTGAATGTTGCAGACCCGTTGACTAAGCCACTCTCACGAGCAAAACATGATCAGCACCAAGACTCCATGGGTGTTAGAATCATTACTATGTAATCTAGATTATTGACTGTAGTGCAAGTGGGAGACTGAAGGAAATATGCCCTAGAGGCAATAATAAAGTTATTATTTATTTCCTCATATCATGGTAAATGTTTATTATTCATGCTAGAATTGTATTAGCCGGAAACATGATACATGTGTGAATACATAGACAAACATATAGTCACTAGTATGCCTCTACTTGACTAGCCCATTAATCAAAGATGGTTATGTTTCCTAACCATAGACATGTGTTGTCATTTGATTAATGGGATCACATCATTAGAAGAATGATGTGATTGACATGACCCATTCCGTTAGCCTAGCACTTGATCGTTTAGTATATTGCTATTGCTTTCTTCATGACTTATACATGTTCCTATAACTATGAGAAATATGCAACTCCCGTTTACCGGAGGAACACTTTGGGTACTACCAAACGTCACAACGTAACTGGGTGATTATAAAGGAGTACTACAGGTGTCTCCGAAGGTACATGTTGAGTTGGCGTATTTCGAGATTAGGTTTTGTCACTCCGATTGTCGGAGAGGTATCTCTGGGCCCTCTCGGTAATGCACATCTTTATAAGCCTTGCAAGCAATGTGACCAAATGAGTTGGTTACGGAATGATGCATTACGGAACGAGTAAAGAGACTTGCCGGTATCGAGATTGAACTAGGTATTGGATACCGACGATCAAATCTCGGGCAAGTAACATACCGATGACAAAGGGAACAACGTATGTTGTTATGCGGTTTGACCGATAAAGATCTTCCTAGAATATGTAGGAACCAATATGGGCATCCAGGTTCCGCTATTGGTTATTGACCGAGAATAGTCCTAGGTCATGTCTACATAGTTCTCGGACCCGTAGGGTCCGCACGCTTAACGTTATGATGGCAGTTTTATTATGAGTTTATAAGTTTTGATGTGCTGAAGTTTGTTCGGAGTCCCGGATGTGATGACGGACATAACGAGGAGTCTCGAAATGGTCGAGACATAAAGATCGATATATTGGAAGCCTATATTTGGACATCGGAATCGTTCCGGGTCAAATCGGCATTTTACCGGAGCACCGGGAGGTTACCGGAACCCCCCCAGGGGTTATTGGGCCTACATGGGCCTCGAGGGAGAAGAGGGAAGGAGGCAGGAGGGGGCCGCGCGCCCCTCCCCTTCCTAGTCCGAATAGGACAAGGGAAGGGGGCGGCACCCCCCCCCCTTTCCTTCCCCTCTTCCTCCTCTTTCCCCCCTTCTCCTATTCCAACTAGGAAAGAAGGGAGTCCTACTCCCGGTGGGAGTAGGACTCCCCCCTTGGCGCGCCCTCCTTTGCCGGCCGCCTCCTCCCCCTGGCTCCTTTATATACAGGGGTGGGGGCACCCCATAGACACACAAGTTGATCTACGGATCGTTCCTTAGCCGTGTGCGGTGCCCCCCTCCACCATATTCCACCTCGGTCATATCGTCGCGGAGTTTAGGCGAAGCCCTGCGCCGGTGGAACATCATCATCGTCACCACGCCGTCGTGCTGACGGAACTCATCCGCGAAGCTTTGCTGGATCGGAGCCCGGGGATCGTCATCAAGCTGAACGTGTGCTGAACTCGGAGGTGCCGTACGTTCGGTACTTGGATCGGTCGGATCGTGAAGACGTACGACTACATCAACCGCGTTGTCATAACGCTTCCGCTTACGGTCTACGAGGGTACATGTACAACACTCTCCCCTCTCGTTGCTATGCCATCACCATGATCTTGCGTGCACGTAGGAAATTTTTTGAAATTACTACGTTCCCTAACAAACGTGTCTGTGCCTGACCCTCCAGCTCTTCAAGTGGAGGTTGAAAATCCTGAAGCTGCCACAACCAACGCAAGTGAAGCCAATGACGTTGTCATGGCTAAAGCTAATGTGGAGCTTGAACCAAACAGTGTGCTTGAAGCTAATGAGGCAAGTGCTCCTGAAGCACCTGTTGTGCAGCCTGAAGCCTCAGTTGCTGCCACTGCTCCTGTTCCGCCACCACGGCCCTATACAATCGAGCAAGCATACAACCATGGTGAGCTAATCACAGTAAGATGGCCCGTTCTGGTCCCTCCGCCTAATGTCTCTGGTCCTCAATTTGACTATCACATTGAGCATAGGCCTTAGGTCCAGAAGCCCAAGCCAAGACTGCCAAGGTTTCTAGGTACTGCAAACTCACCAGGGTCTTTCAATGCGAATGGCTTCAAGAGCCACAACACATTCTTTGACAGCTCGAAGAACCCCTACACGAAGCCAAGAATAGCATCAGATCAGTTCTGGAGTCATCAGCAGCGAAGCTATTACTCCTGTGTTCTGTATGATCAAGGGCGCATTTTCCCTCATATGTGCCTCGACACTGAAGCCATTACTGGACTGCCCTGCTTAGAAGAAGCACTTGACTGATTTCGTGATGCTGGGCTGCTCAGTTTTGTCACAGATAAAGAACACTGGAATGAAGAGCTATTGCTTCAATTCTATGCTACTCTGCACATTCGCGGCTACAACAGAGATATCAAGACATGGATTCTAGAGTGGATGACAGGAAATGTTCATCATGAAGCCAAAGCTCTCGACATCATTGAGCTTACAGGCCTATCCACTCCCGGAGAACTCTATGAACCTGGTTGTCAAAATCACCGCAATGCTTTGGATAGCATCTTCCATAAGCCTGAACCCAATATGAGTCAGATGCTGAGCATGATGAAGCCTTTGCCACGTGATGCTGAATATTCAACAGAGTTCTTTGTTGAAGACCTTGAGTATCTGCCACGCACCATATATCACATCATCAGGCGAACTCTATGGCCTATCAAAGGACATTCATCCGCGGCAAATCTTGAAGGAGCTATGAAGACTTTGGTCTTCTACATTCTCAATGGCATCAGCTTCAATGCGCAAGACTTCTTCATCAGGCAACTGGCTGCATCTGGATCTGATCTGTTTGGTTTGAAATTTTATGCTCCATGGGTCATGCGCCTCATCAAGCGACACTCATCTATCAACTATCAACCTTCTGCTCGCAATCATGTGATTTTTCTACCAGAGGTTGATATGTCAGTTGAAGCTATATACCCTGAACCTGCCAAGAAGCCTCTTTGTCTTCAGAATGCCGAGCACCAAAGCTTCACTCAATCCATTTAAGGTGTTCAAGTAGCAACATGAATCTATCCATTGGCTGGAAATACTCATCTGCCTCATCGAGCACCTACTGAAGCCATTGAAAGCACCATTGCCCAAAGGCCTCAGAAGCGTTCTCGCGTTCTCAATGACCGAGAACTTGTTGTGGCCCTTCATCAGAAACCGGATAAGCATCATTTCTGGCTCAAGAGACAGATGCAAAGCCTCTTGGTGGATGTCAATCGCATTCGCAACCTTGCCACCAAGAATGCCTTTGTTGCTCATGAAACTTGCCGGCGATCATGGAAGAGTTTGACCCTGCTTAGTGCTGAAGCTGATCTTCAAGACGATGGCTTCAATGAAAGATTCCAGTTTGACTCCACTCCTCCACGGACTGCTGTCCTACGTCGTACTCCATCTCTTGAAGACTCTGAATATCCTTCCTCCACGGCAACGGTAAATGCCAGAGTGATCGATGATGAAGATGATGCTACTTCACCACCTCCTCCTACTGCACGCATCGACACTGCACCAAGTTCATATGCACCGCCACCCAACGACGACAACACTGCTGCTTCACCTACTCATGCTGACGAGTAGATGCTCTATGTCTTCAGACCTTTTTGGTCCTTACTAACAAAAGGGGGAGAAGCGTATGAGTTGATAGTCTTCAAGCGGGTTCATATGGGCGGTTGCATTATATTTTTGCCTCGTGCTTACAACTATTGCCTTTTAAAACATTTGGTTCTTTGAGTTGTAACACCTAAACTTGATGGCCGTCTGCTACTTATTTGCTTTACTGTGATGTGATGATAAATTCCGCATGTGTGATGATAACTTCCGCACTTAGATCATCCTGCAGACGTCCATTTTTCATTATGCATGTCATTCTATATGCTATATCATTTCATGCATGATGAATTATCTTCATAAGTTGAAGTGGATCTCCACAAGTACAACCTGCCATGTGCATTTGCATTCCAAAAGCAAAATTACTTATATGCACATCTTCAGGGGGAGCCCTTGCTACTTATGAAGACAATTCCTATCCTTTACAATTTCACATACTTTATCCCCATTGAAAACTTCAACCAGTTTGTCATCAATCACCAAAAAGGGGGAGATTGTAAGTGCATCTAGTGCCACCCCTAGTTGGTTTTGGAGTATTGACGACAAAGTTGGTTGAGGGACTAATGCGTTTGTGAGAATTGCAGGATAACGCAGGTAGTGTCCCTCATTGATTCGGTTTACCTACCGAAGATGACCCCTAAAAATGTATGAAGACATTGAAGACAATGGTGGTATGAGAAGATATTCATATTGAAGACTATGACATGAGAAGACATTGCGTGAAGACTATGGAGCGCAAAGACTGTGTGGATTCGTTGCTTCCTTTTCTTCTTTGTTGAGTCATAGGAACCACCGTACTGTTATGTGGGGTCCAAGAGAACTAAGTCAGAGTGACTGAAGTGATGCTCAACTCAAATCCTATGTCTTTGAGCGAAGACAAAGAGAGCAAACCTTATCCAGAGCTGGATGAGTCAGCTTTGCTTGTAGCCCAAGTAAAGTTGCCGCGTGTGTTTGAAATCTGACCGTTGGAACACGTGTCAGTTCCTTAGTGACCCAGGGTCATTTTGGACAAATCAGGTCGGGTTGCCTAGTGGCTATAAATAGCCCACCCCCTACACCATAAATTGGTGGTTGCTCAGAGTTAGCTTACGGCTTTTGTCGTTTTGAGAGCAACCCACCTCGAAGCCTTTGAGAGAGAAATCCTTGCGAGGACAAAGCCCAAACACCCAGAGCCAAAGAGTGTTAGGCATCACTAAAGTCTTTCTGTCTGTGTGACCTGAAGACTTATTACACTTAAGGACTGTGTATCCTCCAGCCGGTTAGGCGTCGCGTTCTGAGCATCCAAGAGTCATTGTGGATTGCCGGGTGAACAAAGTCTGTGAAGGTTCGGAAGTCTACCTTGAAGACTTACCAGAGTGATTGGGCGAGGACTAAGTGTCTTTAGCTCAAGGGGAATAAGGTGAAGACACGGTCTTCTGAGTTGAATCTCAGCCTCCCTAACCAGACGTACAGTTGTCACAGCAACTAGAACTGGTCCAACAAATCTTGTGTCTTCAACAAGTGACTGGTTCTATCTCTTCCCTCCTTTACTTTGAGTTTGTCTTCATGAAGTCATTGCTTATCTGTTTTATCTGATTGACTTCATTGCTTGACTACTATTGTTGATTGGCTTCATACTATATTCCATCCTAATCCTACTACCTAGCTGCTATTAGTCTTCGTACGTTAACGCTATTACATACTTGACTATGGCTTGCTTGTTGTAGTCTATATTCCACTGCATATCAATTAGGTCATTTCTATTGTTTGTCTTCGAAACTTCCACGATTTGAAGACTTCGATAAAAATCGCCTATTCACCCCCCTTCTAGTCGATAACTAGCACTTTCAGTTTTATACAGACTTTTGGAGAAGCCTGTATTTACAAGAAAGTGAGTGGGAGCTTTGTAGCATTTCTGATATTATATGTAGATGACATATTGTTAATTGGAAATGATATAGAATTTCTGGATAGCATAAAGGGATACTTGAATAAAAGTTTTTCAATGAAAGACATCGGTGAAGCTGCTTACATATTGGGCATCAAGATCTATAGAGATAGATCAAGACATTTAATTGGACTTTCACAAAGCACATACCTTGATAAAGTTTTGAAAAAGTTCAAAATGGATGAGGCAAAGAAAGGGTTCTTGCCTGTATTGCAAGGCGTGAAGTTGAGTCAGACTCAATGCCCGACCACAGCAGAAGATAGAGAGAAAATGAAAGATGTTCCCTATGCTTCAGCCATAGGCTCTATCATGGATGCCATGTTGTGTACCAGACCTGATGTATGCTTAGCAGGGAGGTACCAAAGTAATCCAGGAGTGGATCACTGGACAGCGGTCAAGAACATCCTGAAATACCTGAAAAGGACTAAGGATATGTTTCTCGTTTATGGAGGTGACAAAGAGCTAGTCGTAAATGGTTACGTCGATGCAAGCTTTGACACTGATCCGGACGATTCTAAATCGCAAACCAGATACGTGTTTTTATTAAACGGTGGAGCTGTAAGTTGGTGCAGTTCTAAACAAAGCGTCGTGGCGGGATCTACATGCGAAGCGGAGTACATAGCTGCTTCGGAAGCAGCAAATGAAGGAGTCTCGATGAAGGAGTTCATTTCTGATCTAGGTGTCATACCTAGTGCATCGGGACCTATGAAGATCTTCTGTGACAATACTGGTGCAATTGCCTTGGCAAAGGAATCCAGATTTCACAAGAGGACCAAGCACATCAAGAGACGCTTCAATTCCATCCGGGACCAAGTCTAGGTGGGAGACATAGAGATTTGCAAGATACATACGGATCTGAATGTAGCAAACCCGTTGACTAAGCCTCTTCCACGAGCAAAACATGATCAGCACCAAGACTCCATGGGTGTTAGAATCATTACTGTGTAATCTAGATTATTGACCCTAGTGCAAGTGGGAGACTGAAGGAAATATGCCCTAGAGGCAATAATAAAGTTATTATTTATTTCCTCATTGTTGGGGAACGTAGCAGAAATTCAAAATTTTCCTACGTGTCACCAAGATCTATCTAAGGAGAAACCAGCAACGAGGGGAAGGAGAGTGCATCTACATACCCTTGTAGATCGCTAAGCGGAAGCATTCAAGAGAACGGGGTTGAAGGAGTCGTACTCGTCGTGATCCAAATCACCGGAGATCCTAGTGCCGAACGGACGGCACCTCCGCGTTCAACACACGTACAGCCCGGTGATGTCTCCCATGCCTTGATCCAGCAAGGAGAGAGGGAGAGATTGAGGAAGACTCCATCCAGTAGCAACACAACGGCGTGGTGGTGGTGGAGGAGCGTGGCAATTCTGCAGGGCTTCACCAAGCACCTGCGGGAGAGGAGGAGGTGTCACGGGAGGGAGGGAGGCGCCAGAGGCTTTAGGTGCGGCCACCCCTCCCTCCCCTCCCTTTATATAGGGGCAAGGGAGAGGGGGGAGGCGCAGCCTTGCCCCTTCCTCCAAGGAAGGGGTGCGGCCAAGGGGGGGAGGAGTCCATCCTCCCCAAGGCACCTCGGAGGTGCCTTCCCCCTTGAGGACTCTCCCCTTTTTCTTATATCTTGGTGCATGGGCCTCTTGGGGCTGGTGCCCTTGGCCCATATAGGCCAAGGCGCACCCCCTACAGCCCATGTGCCCCCCGGGGCAGGTGGACCCCCCCGGTGGACCCTCGGACCCCTTTCGGCACTCCCGGTACAATACCGATAAAGTGCGAAACTTTTCCGGCGACCAAAATAAGACTTCCCATATATAAATCTTTACCTCCGGACCATTCCGAAACTCTTCATGACGTCCGGGATCTCATCTGGGACTCCGAACAACATTCGGTAACCACATACAAACTTCCTTTATAACCCTAGCGTCATCAAACCTTAAGTGTGTAGACCCTACGGGTTCGGGAACCATGCAGACATGACCGAGACAACTCTCCGGCCAATAACCAACAGCGGGATCTGGATACCCATGTTGGCTCCCACATGTTCCACGATGATCTCACCGGATGAACCACGATGTCAAGGACTCAATCAATCCCATATACAATTCCCTTTGTCTAACGGTATTGTACTTGCCCGAGATTCGATCGTCGGTATACCGATACCTTGTCCAATCTCGTTACCGGCAAGTCTCTTTACTCATTCCGTAACACATCATCCCGTGATCAACCCCTTGGTCACATTGTGCACATTATGATGATGTCCTACCGAGTGGGCCCAGAGATACCTCTCCGTTTACACGGAGTGACAAATCCCAGTCTCGATTCGTGCCAACCCAACAGACACTTTCGGAGATACCTGTAGTGCACCTTTATAGCCACCCAGTTACGTTGTGACGTTTGGTACACCCAAAGCATTACTACGGTATCCGGGAGTTGCACAATCTCATGGTCTAAGGAAAAGATACTTGACATTAGAAAAGCTTTAGCATACGAACTACGATCTTTGTGCTAGGCTTAGGATTGGGTCTTATCCATCACATCATTCTCCTAATGATGTGATCCCGTTATCAATGACATCCAATGTCCATGGTTAGGAAACCGTAACCATCTATTGATCAACGAGCTAGTCAACTAGAGGCTTACTAGGGACATGGTGTTGTCTATGTACCCACACATGTATCTGAGTTTCCTTTCAATACAATTATAGCATGGATAATAAACTATTATCATGAACAAGGAAATATAATAATAACTAATTATTATTGCCTCTAGGGCATATTTCCAACAGTCTCCCACTTGCACTAGAGTCAATAATCTAGTTCACATCGCCATGTGATTAACACTCACAGGTCACATCACCATGTGACCAACATCCAAAGAGTTTACTAGTGTACTAGTTCACATCATCATGTGATTAAGACTCAATGATTTCTGGGGTTTGATCATGTTCTGCTTGTGAGAGAGGTTTTAGTCAACGGATCTGTAACATTCAGATCCGTATGTACTTCGCAAATCTATAGGTCATATTGTAAATGCTGCTACCACTCTCCACTTGGAGCTATTCCAAATGGTTGCTCCACTATACGTATCCGGTTTGCTACTCAGAGTCATTCGGATAGGTGTTAAAGCTTGCATCGACGTAACCCTTTACGCCGAACTCTTTATCACCTCCATAATCGAGAAACATGTCCTTATTTACTCCAAGGACAATTTTGACCGCTGTCCAATGATCCATTCCTGGATCATTCTTGTACCCCTTGACTGACTCATGGCAAGGCACACTTCCGGTGCGGTACACAGCATAGCATACTATAGAGCCTACGTCTGAAGCATAGGGGACGACCTTCGTCCTTTCTCTCTTTTCTGCCGTGGTCGAGCTTTAAGTCTTAACTTCATACCTTACATCTCAGGCAAGAACTCCTTCTTTGACTGATCCATCTTGAACACCTTCAAGATCATGTCAAGGTATATGCTCATTTGAAAGTACCATTAAGCGGCTTTTGATCTATCCTCATAGATCTTGATGCTCACTGTTCAAGTAGCTTAATCCAGGTTTTCACTTGAAAAACACTTTTCAAATAACCCTATATGCTTTACAGAAAATTCTACATCATTTCTGATCAACAATATGTCAACAACATATACTCATCAGAAATTCCATAGTGCTCCCACTCACTTCTTTGGAAATACAAGTTTCTCATGAACTTTGTATAAACCCAAAATCTTTGATCATCTTATCAAAACGCACATTCCAACTCCGCGATGCTTACTCCAGTCCTTAGAAGGATCGCTAGAGCTAGCATACCTTTTAGCATCCTTAGGATCGACAAAACCTTTCTGATTGTATCACATACAACCTTTCCTTACGAAAACTGGTAAGGAAAAACTTGTTTTGACATCCATTTGCCAGATTTCATAAATGTAGCTAATGCTAACATGATTCCGACGGACTTAAGCATCGCTACGGATGAGAAAATCTCATCGTAGTCAACTCCTTGAACTTGTGAAAAACTCTTCGCCACAAGTCGAGCTTCATAGACGGTGACATTACCGTCCACGTCCATCTTCTTCTTAAAGATCCATCTATCTCAATGCCTTGCCGATCATCGGGCAAGTCCACCAAAGTCCATGCTTTGTTCTAATACATGGATCCTATCTCGGATTTCATGGCTTCTAACCATTTGTCGGAATTTGGGCCCATCATCGCTTCTCCATAGCTCGTAGGATCATTGCTATCTAGCAACATGACCTTCAAGACAGGATTACTGTACCACTCCGAAGTAGTACGCATCCTTGTCACCCTACGAGGTACGGTAGTGACTTGATCCAAAACTTCATGATCACTATCATAAGCTTCTACTTCAATTGGTGTAGGCGCCACAGGAACAACTTCCTGTTCCCTGCTACACACTTGTTGAAGTGACGGTTCAATAACCTCATCAAGTCTCCACCATCCTCCCACTCAATTTTCGAGACAACCCTTTCCTCGAAAAGGACCCGTTTCTAGAAACAATTACTTCTGCTTCCGGATCTGAATTAGGAGGTATACCCAACTGTTTTGGGTGTCCTATGAAGATGCATTTTATCCGCTTTTGGTTCAAGCTTATCAACCTGAAACTTTTTCACATAAGCGTCGCCGCCCCAAACTTTTAAGAAAACGACAACTTAGGTTTCTCCAAACGGTGTCGTCTCAACGGAATTACGTGGTACCCTATTAAAGTGAGTGTGGTTGTCTCTAATGCCTAACCCATGAACGATAGTGGTAATTCGATAAGAGACATCAAGGTACGCACCATATCCAATAGGGTGCTACTATGATGTTCGGACACACCATCACACTATGGTGTTCCAGGCAGTATTAATTGTGAAACAATTTCCACAATGTCTTAATTGTGTGCCAAAACTCGTAACTCAGATATTCATCTCTATGATCATATCATAGACATTCTATCCTCTTGTCACGAAGATCTTAAACTTCACTCTGAAATTACTTGATCCATTCAATAATTCAGACTTGTGTTTCATCAAGTAAATATACTCAACATCTACTCGAATCATCTATGAAGTAAGAACATAACGATATTCACTTCATGCCTCAGCACTCATTGGACTGCACACATCAAAATGTGTTGCTTCCAACAAGTTGCTATCTTGTTCCATTTTACTGAAATCGAGGCTTTTCAGTCATCTTGCCTATGTGGTATGATTTGCATATCTCAAGTGATTCAAAATCAAGTGAGTCCAAACGATCCATCTGCATGGACTTTCTTCATGCTTATACACCAACAGACATGGTTTGCATGTCTCAAACTTTTCAAAACGAGTGAGTCCAAAGATCCATCAACATGGAGCTTCTTCATGCGTTTTATACCAATATGACCTACATGGCAGTGCCACAAGTAAGTGGTACTGTCATTACTATCTTATATCTTTTGGCATGAAAATGTGTAACACTACGATCAAGATTCAATAAACCATTCCTTTAGGTGCAAGACCATTGAAGGTGTTATTCAAAAAATAGAGTAACCAATATTCTCCTTAAATGAATAACCGTATTGCGATAGACATAATCCAATCATGTCTATGCTCAACGCAAACACCAAATGACAATTATTCAGGTTTAATACTAATCTTGATGGTAGAGGGAGCGTGCGATGTTTGATCACATCAAACTTGGAAACACTTCCAACACATATCGTCAGCTCACCTTTAGCTAGTCTCCTTTTATCTCGCAGCTTTTATTTCGAGTTACTAACACTTAGCAACCGAACTGGTATCTAATACCCTGGTGCTACTAGGAGTACTAGTAAAGTACATATTAACATAATGTATATCCAATATACTTCTATCGACCTTGCCAGCCTTCTCATCTACCAAGTATCTAGGGTAATTCTGCTCCAGTGGTTGTTCCCCTTATTACAGAAGCACTTAGTCTCGGGTTTGGGTTCAACCTTGGGTTTCTTCACTAGAGCAGCAGCTGATTTGCCGTTTCATGAAGTATCCCTTCTTGCCCTTGCCCTTCTTGAAACTAGTGGTTTCACCAACCATCAACAATTGATGCTCCTTCTTGATTTCTACTTTCGCGGTGTCAAACATCGTGAATACCTCAAGGATCATCATATCTATCCCTGATATGTTATAGTTCATCACGAAGCTCTAGCAGCTTGGTGGCAATGACTTTGGAGAACCATCACTATCTCATCTGGAAGATCAACTCCCACTCGATTCAAGTGATTGTTGCACTCAGACAATCTAAGCACAAGCTCAATGATTGAGCTTTTCTCCCTTAGTTTGCAGGCTAAGAAAATCGTCGGAGGTCTTATACCTCTTGACGTGGGCACGAGCCTGAAATCCCAATTTCAGCCCTCGAAACATTTCATATGTTCCGCGACATTTCGAAAACGTCTTTGGTGCCTCTACTCTAAACCATTTAACTGAACTATCACGTAGTTATCAAAACGTGTATGTCCGATGTTCGCAACATCAACAGATGATGTTTGGGGTTCTGCACACTGAGCGGTGCATTAAGGACATAAGCTTTCTACTGTCCGCATAATTGCTACTGTCAACTTTCAACTATATTTTCTCTAGGAACATATCTAAACAGTGGAACTAAAGCGCGAGCTTACGACATAATTTGAAAAGATCTTTTGACTATGTTCAGGATAATTAAGTTCATCTTATGAACTCCCACTCAGATAGACATCCCTCTAGTCATCTAAGTGATTACATGATCCGAGTCAACTAGGCCGTGTCCGATCATCACATGAGACGGACTAGTCATCATCGGTGAACATCTTCATGTTGATCGTATCTACTATACGACTCATGCTCGACCTTTCGGTCTCTGTGTTCCGAGGCCATGTCTGTACATGCTAGGCTCGTCAAGTTAACCCTAAGTGTTTCGCGTGTGTAAATCTGTCTTACACCCGTTGTATGTGAACGTAAGGATCTATCACACCCGATCATCACGTGGTGCTTCGAAACGACGAACTTTAGCAACGGTGCACAGTTAGGGGAGAACACTTCTTGAAATTGTTGTAAGGGATCATCTTATTTACTATCGTCGTTCTAAGTAAACAAGATGCATAAACATAATAAACATCACATGCAATTATATAGTAGTGACATGATATGGCCAATATCATATAGCTCCATTGATTTCCATCTTCGGGGCTCCATGATCATCATCGTCACCGGCATGACACCATGATCTCCATCATCATGATCTCCATCGTCGTGTCTTCATGAAGTTGTCTCGCCAACTATTACTTCTACTACTATGGCTACCGGTTAGCAATAAAGTAAAGTAATTACATGGTGTTGTTCAATGACACGCAGGTCATACAATAAATAAAGACAACTCCTATGGCTCCTGCCGGTTGTCATACTCATCGACATGCAAGTCGTGATTCCTATTACAAGAACATGATCAATCTCATACATCACATATCATTCATCACATTCTTCTTGGCCATATCACATCACATAGCATACCCTGCAAAAACAAGTTAGACGTTCTCTAATTGTTGTTTGCATATTTTACGTGGCTGCTATGGGTTTCTAGCAAGAACGTTTCTTACCTACGCAAAACCACAACGTGATATGCCAATTGCTATTTACCCTTCACAAGGACCCTTTTCATCGAATCCGTTCCGACTAAAGTGGGAGAGACTGGCACCCGCTAGCCACCTAATGCACAAAGTGCATGTCAGTCGGTGGAACCTGTCTCACGTAAGTGTACGTGTAAGGTCGGTCCGGGCCGCTTCATCCCACAATACCGTCGAAACAAGATTGGACTAGTAACGGTAAGCATATTGAACAAAATCAATGCCCACAACTACTTTGTGTTCTACTCGTGCAAAGAATCTACGCAATTGACCTAGCTCATGATGCCACTGTTGGGGAACGTAGCAGAAATTCAAAATTTTCCTACGTGTCACCAAGATCTATCTAAGGAGAAACCAGCAACGAGGGGAAGGAGAGTGCATCTACATACCCTTGTAGATCGCTAAGCGGAAGCGTTCAAGAGAACGGGGTTGAAGGAGTCGTACTCGTCGTGATCCAAATCACCGGAGATCCTAGCGCCGAACGGACAGCACCTCCGCGTTCAACACACGTACAGCCCGGTGACGTCTCCCATGCCTTGATCCAGCAAGGAGAGAGGGAGAGGTTGAGGAAGACTCCATCCAGCAGCAGCACAACGGCGTGGTGGTGGTGGAGGAGCGTGGCAATTCTGCAGGGCTTCGCCAAGCACCTGCGGGAGAGGAGGAGGTGTCACGGGAGGGAGGGAGGCGCCAGAGGCTTTAGGTGCGGCCACCCCTCCCTCCCCTCCCTTTATATAGGGGCAAGGGAGAGGGGGGAGGCGCAGCCTTGCCCCTTCCTCCAAGTAAGGGGTGCGGCCAAGGGGGGGAGGAGTCCATCCTCCCCAAGGCACCTCGGAGGTGCCTTCCCCCTTAAGGACTCTCCCCTTTTTCTTATATCTTGGGGCATGGGCCTCTTGGGGCTGGTGCCCTTGGCCCATATAGGCCAAGGCGCACCCCCTACAGCCCATGTGCCCCCCGGGGCAGGTGGACCCCCGGACCCCTTTCGGCACTCCCGGTACAATACCGATAAAGTGCGAAACTTTTCCGGCGACCAAAATAAGACTTCCCATATATAAATCTTTACCTCCGGACCATTCCGAAACTCCTCGTGACGTCCGGGATCTCATCCGGGACTCCGAACAACATTCGGTAACCACATACAAACTTCCTTTATAACCCTAGCGTCATCAAACCTTAAGTGTGTAGACCCTACGGGTTCGGGAACCATGCAGACATGACCGAGACAACTCTCCGGCCAATAACCAACAGCGGGATCTGGATACCCATGTTGGCTCCCACATGTTCCACGATGATCTCACCAGATGAACCACGATGTCAAGGACTCAATCAATCCCATATACAATTCCCTTTGTCTAACGGTATTGTACTTGCCCGAGATTCGATCGTTGGTATACCGATACCTTGTTCAATCTCGTTACCGGCAAGTCTCTTTACTCATTCCGTAACACATCATCCCGTGATCAACCCCTTGGTCACATTGTGCACATTATGATGATGTCCTACCGAGTGGGCCCAGAGATACCTCTCCGTTTACACGGAGTGACAAATCCCAGTCTCGATTCGTGCCAACCCAACAGACACTTTCGGAGATACCTGTAGTGCACCTTTATAGCCACCCAGTTACGTTGTGACGTTTGGTACACCCAAAGCATTCCTACGGTATCCGGGAGTTGCACAATCTCATGGTCTAAGGAAAAGATACTTGACATTAGAAAAGCTTTAGCATACGAACTACGATCTTTGTGCTAGGCTTAGGATTGGGTCTTATCCATCACATCATTCTCCTAATGATGTGATCCCGTTATCAATGACATCCAATGTCCATGGTTAGGAAACCGTAACCATCTATTGATCAACGAGCTAGTCAACTAGAGGCTTACTAGGGACATGGTGTTGTCTATGTACCCACACATGTATCTGAGTTTCCTTTCAATACAATTATAGCATGGATAATAAACTATTATCATGAACAAGGAAATATAATAATAACTAATTATTATTGCCTCTAGGGCATATTTCCAACAGTCTCCCACTGGGGTCTCTTCAAACATATCTTCACCATTCGTTTCCAGTCGATAAAAAAGGCGAAGTCGAGTGACTCGAAAACCCGCGTCATCCAGATGTGCGGGGGTTTAGGTATCCAAAAGAGGAATAGGAGTGTCGTTCCCGCTGTGACTCTCCCTGAATCTGTTAGAGGCTGGCAGTCGTCCTGGTTCTACTGCCAGGACGTCGCAGCTCCAAGTCAGTCGACCGGTCTTCCCCACTTCTCGTTCGACCGTGTTCAGACTCCTGCTCCACTGAAAGTAACCGCTGCTGAGACCGTGGAGACGAGGATGTCGGTGGACAGAGTGGTCCAGCTCATCAATGATGGTGTTACCGGCCTTGACTTGCTGGAAGTGTTCCTCAGTCGACGCATCCAGCCTCTCCAGGCTCATGATCACCCGATGTGGTTGTATTCTGGACCGGACGACACCGCTCGGGTCCATCTAGAAGAAGTGCCGTCCGAAACCGTAGCTTTGTGGCTGAGGGGTATCACAGGCAACCAGGAAAACCCTAGAGGATCCAGGCGAGTCGTCCCTTTCAGCGACGGCAACCCGCCCGACAAGGTATACTTTTTGTTCCAACTACTTACCGCTCATGTTCCGACTGTACTTGATGTTGGCTGACTCTTACTCGATCGATTTGCTCTGCATGTATTCACTGAGATGCATTCTATGCCCAATGGCGAACATGCTTTGGAGCAGGACCAGGAGGGGGAGGACAGTGCGGAGGAGAGTGGCGAGTGGGAGTCTCCGAGAGAAGAGGAGGAGGAGGAGAGCGAGGAGTCGGACAAGGAGGAAGAAGTCAACTCGCCGCCGCGCTCTGAACGTCGATCCAAACAGCAGCATGATCCGTCTGGCGGGCGCGGGAAAAGCGTGGCTCCAAGTGCCAATACTCAAAAGCGCACTCGGACGTCGACTCCGGAGCCGATGGAGAAGGTGGCCAAGTAGCCTAAAGTTGCTCCTCCCAAGGCTCGGAAGACATTGCCGCAGATCAAGATGGACATCCCTGTTGCTTCGGGGTGAGTATCTCATTTGCGTTTTTGTAGGTCGACTGAAGATTTTCTTGTTCTGACCAACCAATTCATGTGTCTTTCCAGTCCCACCTCTGCTGCCACTGACATGGACATTGACAAGGCGCCAGGAGATGAAGAGGCCACCTCATGAGTCGGTAAGTCTGATCGACCAAGCTTCATTGAGTTGAGTAGATCGCCAATCGGCAGAGTTTCTGACATTTCTCTCTTTCTGTAGTTCTACAAGAAGTTGTTGTGCTCCCTGATGACGAAGAAGAGGCACCTCTACAGGAGATGAGGAAGAGGAGTGGGAGCTCTGGCAGGAGGAGGCTTGAAGTTCAGGTCCCTTAGTCGACGCTGGCGCTCGAGGCGGTGGTCGAACGTTCCGGAGAGCATGTTTGGACCAGCGTCACATTCGCCAGCCCGCTGACGACTGATTGTCCGGCGGGCTCGACTGCTCCGACTCTTGCTGCTCCAGTGCAACTTCACGCCTCTGACTCAACGACTGCTCCGGCTGCTCTACAACCATCACTTTTTGCTGTGTATCAGACTCCGGATGACTCGCCGAGTGCAGCTAGGGAAGCTCTTCGCCAGGTGAACCTTGTCATGGAGTAGGTGAAGGTGGTGCACGTGGCTAGCCAGGTGGCTTACAATGGCAGTACTGCCCTTCAGGCCAATGTTCAGGTTAGCAAGACTCTGACTGATTTTTCGAATGTTGTCTTATCTCTGATCACCCACTGGGGTGTTTTGTTGCTTAGAGCCTGGAAAATTTTCCATGCCACTCGACTTGAGTTGAATCTTAGTAGACTTTATGAACAAGTGGGGGCACGCCGAGTGCACCCACTAGGTGTAGTCCCTGAGACCACGGCCGACTGCTGGCAGTCGACTGAGGTCTTAGAATGTATCTTTGTCTCCTCTTTTTTTTTGAACTCACGCTGCGCAGACCCTGCTGAGTATTGATCTTAACCAGTGGGGGCACGCTAAGTGCACCCACTGGGTGTAGTCCCCGAGACTACTTGTTTAATATTTGATTCGATAGTAGTCTTAGAGTAACTTTTCTCTGTCGACTGACATATCACTCTTGCTGACTGCAGAGGTCTTGTGATCTTGGAGCTCATCTTTCCGAGTTAAAGAATAAGCATATCTACATTGAACTTGACCTTGAACTCGCCAAGAAGAGTCTCAAGACTGCTCAACAAGAGACGGCCATCATGGGAGGTAACCATTCGACCGTTTTGTCTGCTTAATAATTCGCAATTTCCACTGCTTTTCATTCAGTCTCTTTGAACTGAGTGACTTCACATAAGCAGATGTGCATAGTGAAAACCGCCAACTTTAGGCTCGTCTGAAGAGTGTTGTTTCTTTAGAGAAAATGAAGGAGGCGTTGGAGAAGAAGGACCTGGATCTTGCTGCTGCTCAAAAAGAAGCTCATGAGAAGACGACGCTTGCGGGCCAGAAGTTGGCTTCAGTCGGCAAGTTGGAGGATGAAAACGCGAAGTTGAAGACGGCCTTCTCGGACGCCAATCGGGAAGTCGAGCTACTGAGGAAGGACAAGGAGAACTTGACCATTGAAGTCGACAGCCTCAGAGCCAAGACGGGCAAGCTAGAGTCTTATTTGGAACAACTTGCGGCGAAGCTTGTCTTGAAGCTTGAAGGTATGGTTGTTCAGTTAGATAATTGTCGTCGACTGAAATTTGCAATACTGTCGACTCATTGTTTTTTGCGATGGAACAAAACTTTGCCAGGACTTTGAAGCTGAAAATGGACGGGTCGAGACAGGTCTAGACCCCATCAGCTGTCCCGTGAAAGATGAAGTTGCGATGAACTTGCTTCGATTGGAATCACGCTTGGACGGCGCTGTCGACTATTTGGCTCGGCTGAAGGCTGCGATGACCCGAGTGGACGCCGAGCTCTGGCCTCAGGCTGAACTTTCTCAAAGTCTCAAGTCGCTGATGACTCGACTCAACCAAATCCCTGACCGAGTGCAAGAATGGAAGAAGTCCTCTGCCCGCTGTGGCGCTGATGTCGCCTTGTCGTTGGTTCGAGTGCACTGCAAGGAGGCTAAAGAAGAGAAGCTGGCGGCCCTCAAGGTAGCGAATACTAAGAAGCACTCTTTCCAGGACTTCATGGACACCTTCCTCGAGGTAGCTACCCACATTGCCGACAGCATCGATCTTGATAGCTTCTGCGATCCGTCTAGCCCTTCTCCCTTGAGTGACAAAAAACATTATGCCTCACTTTTATTTGCCTCGGAATGCCGAGTGATTTTGTAATCGTTAAAACTCCTTCGGGCCTGATGCCCTAGCACTTTCAATCTGCGGTTAGGAACCTAAGGATTTATCTTTGAATATGTTGGTTTATCTTCGAGTGAAATCCGTTCTTCCCTTGGATCGGTCTCTCTTTGTTTGACACAGGTGCTGAAGAAGGATCAGCAATCGAATAGTTGGACGAGCCTTGGGCAGCATTGATCAGCTCATCAGCAAGGTACTCAGCAATGGTCTTGACGTTCCTGTCATCGACAAGGGGCCAACCGTTGGACGGGTGCACACAATCTCGTCCTTCTTCTTGACGGTGCAGCCTCCGGGGGGTGACGGCGTCGTGGTCGACCTGCGGCCCCGCTCACCACTCGGTAGGGTTTTTTGGACTTAGGCGAGTATCGTACTGCAGCTAAGTCCCCGAGTGGGAAGACTGCTCACCACTCGGTAGGAATTTTCAAACTTAGGCGAGTACTGGACTGTGACTAAGCCTCCGAGTGAGAGGGCTGCTCACACTCGGTAGGATTTCTCAAACTTAGGCGAGTACTGTACTGCAGCTAAGCCTCCGAGTGGGAGGGCTACTCACCACTCGGTAGGATTTCTCAAACTTAGGCGAGTACTGGACTGCAGCTAAGCCCCCGAGTCGGAGGGCTGCTCATCACTCGGTAGGATTTCTCAAACTTAGGCGAGTACTGGACTGCAGCTAAGCCCCCGAGTGGGAGGGCTGCTCACCACTCGGTAGGATTTCTCAAACTTAGGCGAGTACTGGACTGTAGCTAAGCCCCCGAGTGGGAGGGCTGCTCACCACTCGGTAGGATTTCTCAAACTTAGGCGAGTGCAGCTTACCACAATCTCGTCCTTCTTCTTGACGGTGCAACCCCTGGGGGGGGGAGGGCCGAGGCCGACCTATACCGTCTGGTTGGACTTTTTATCACTTAGGCGAGTACTAGACTGCAGCTAAGCCCCCGAATGAGAGGCAAACTCACCACTCGGTAGGATTTTTATCACTTAGGCGAGTACTGGACTGCAGCTAAGCCCCCGAGTGAGAGGCAGACTCACCACTTGGTAGGATTTTTATCACTTAGGCAAGTACTGGACTGCAGCTAAGCCCCCGAGTGAGAGGCAGACCCACCACTCAGTAGGACTTTTATCACTTAGGCGAGTACTGGACTGCAGCTAAGCCTCCGAGTGAGAGGCAGACCCACCACTCGGTAGGATTTTTATCACTTAGGCGAGTACTGGACTGTAGCTAAGCCTCCGAGTGAGAGGCAGACTCACCACTCGGTAGGATTTTTATCACTTCATCTTGGGCGAAACAGATTAACAGCTAAGGCGATACGTATGAAAAAAATAAACAACAGTCATTCGGAAAACTGTAAAATTATGTCCTTTGATAACCAAACTAAGAGGTGCTTCTTATTACATCTCATCAGTCTAAATACTTAAGAGTAAAAAGGGCGGAGCAGTTCCGCATTCCAGGCGTGCAGTTCATCTTTGTTGTGCTCGATGTTGAAGAGACGATATGCTCCATTGTGGAGCACCTTGGTGATGACGAAAGGGCCTTCCCAAGCAGGGGCGAGCTTGTGTGGCTTCTGCTGGTCCACTCAGAGAACCAAGTCCCCTTCTTGGAACGCTCGACCCCTTACGTTCCTGGCATGGAATCGACGCAAGTCTTGTTGATAAATGGTCGACCGGATCAAGGCCATCTCTCTTTCTTCCTCCAGGAGGTCGACTACATCTTGTCGAGCTTGCTCTGCTTCCTCTTCTGAGAAGAGTTCGACTCGGGGAGCGTTGTGGAGCAAATCACTCGGCAATACGGCTTCGGCCCCGTAGACTAAGAAGAATGGAGTCTGTCCAGTCGACCAATTGGGAGTTGTCCTCAGCCCCCAAAGCACTGATGGGAGCTCATCGACCCAAGCTCCTGCTGCGTGCTTGAGGTCACGCATCAACCGGGGCTTCAGTCCTTTGAGAATCAATCCATTCGCTCGCTAAGCCTACCCATTCGACTGAGGATGGGCGACCGAAGCATAATCGCCCCTCGTGCCTTGGGAAGCGCAAAAGGCTCTGAATTCATCAGAGTCAAAGTCGATCCGTTGTCAGTGATGATGCTGTGTGGTATGCCATATCTGAATATCAATTCTTTGATGAAACTCATAGCAGTACTTACTTCAAGGTTTTTAATGGGCTTGGCTTCGATCCACTTGGTAAACTTGTTGACTACTACTAGCACATGGGTAAATCCGCTCCTGCCGGTCCTCAGAGGTCCAACCATGTCTAATCCCCAAACAGCAAAAGGCCAGACGAGTGGAATAGTCTTCAGAGTTGATGCAGGTTTATGGGACATGTTGGAGTAGAACTGACAACCTTCACACTTGTCCACTATTTCTTTTGCCATCTCGTTGGCATGCGGCCAGTAAAACCCGGCTCGGTATGCTTTGGCCATGATGGTCCAAGAGGACGCATGGTGACCACAGGTCCCCGAGTGAATATCATTGAGGATCATTCAGCCTTCTTCTGGCATGATGCACTTCTGGCAGACCACAGTTAACTTTCTCTGAACAACTGACCTTTTATCACGGTAAAGGCTTTAGACCGTCAGACGATCTGTCGAGCCTCTTCTTCATCTTCTGGAAGTTCTTTCCTAAGAATGTATGCAATGTACGGCACCATCCAGTCGGGAGTGATGACCAAAACCTCCATGACTGAGTCGACCATGGCTGGGATTTCAACTTCAGTCGGATCTGTGGCACTCTTGGGCTGTGGTGATTCTTCGGTGAAAGGATCTTCCTGAACTGAAGGTGAATGAATATGTTCCAAAAACACATTTCGGGGAATGGCCTCTCTCTTTGAGCCTATCTTTGCCAACTCATCTGCAGCTTGATTTTTCAGTCGGGGTATATGGTGAAGCTCCAAACCTTCAAACTTCTTCTCCGACTTTCTTACTGCATTGCAATAACCAGTCATGGCTGGGCTCCTGACATCCCATTCCTTCATCACTTGATTAACCACCAAATCTGAGTCGTCGTAGACCATAAGGCAACAGACGCCGAGTGAAATGGCCATACGCAACCCGTATAAAAATGCTTCATATTCGGCTTCATTATTGGAGGAATCAAAATGAATCTGGAGAACATAACTAAGCTTGTCTCCACGGGGGGATACCAATACTACCCCAGCACCTGAACCATTCAGCATCTTGGAGCCATCAAAGAACATAGTCCAATGCTCTGAGTGAACTTGAGTCGGCAATTGCTGCTCAATCCACTCGACAAGGAAATCTGCGATTGCTTGGGACTTGATAGCTTTCTTTGCCTCAAACATGATATCCAATGGAAGGAGTTCAATCGCCCATTTTACCACTCGACCAGTTGCATCTCTGTTATTCAGAATTTCAGATAGTGGCGTGTCGCTGACAACTGTAATGGAGTGGTCAGAGAAATAATGTGCAACCTTCTTCATGGTCATGTATATTCCATAGACAAGCTTCTGATAATGTGGATATCGTTGCTTGGATGGAGTCAAAACTTCAGAGAGATAATAAACTAGGCGTTGAACCTTGTAAGCTTTTCCTTCCTCTTCTCGCTCGACCGTGAGTACTGTACTGACAACTTGTCCAGTGCCTGCAATGTAAAGCAGTAAAGGCTCTTTGCTGATTGGCGCAGCGAGCACCGGCTGGGTGGATAACAGGGCTTTGAGCTCCACAAACGCTGCATTAGCTTCTTCAGTCCACTCGAACTTATCAGATTTCTTCATCAGTCGGTAAAGAGGCAAGGCCTTTTCACCGAGACGAGAAATGAATCGACTCAAGGCGGCCAAACAACCAGTCAGCTTCTGAACGTCATGCACTCACACGGGGCGTTTCATTCGGAGGATGGTATCAACTTTTTCTGGATTGGCGTCGATTCCTTGTTCGAAAATGAGAAAACCGAGTAACTTTCCTCCTGGAACTCCGAATGTGCACTTTGACGGATTAAGCTTGATATCGTACCTTCTTAGGTTGGCAAAAGTTTCTGCGAGGTCAGTCAATAAGTCAGAACCTTTGCGAGACTTGACCACAATGTCATCCATGTATGCTTCCATGTTCCGACTGATTTGAGTGAGCAGGCACTTCTGAATCATTCTCATGAATGTGGCTCCAACATTTTTAAGACCAAATGGCATGGTGACATAACAAAAGCACCCAAACGGTGTGATGAAGGTTGTTTTTATTTCATCGGGACCATACAGTCGTATCTGATGATACCCGGAATATGCATCTAAGAAAGACAAGCGCTCACACCCTGCAGTCAAGTCAACAATCTGATCGATGCGAGGGAGAGGGAAGTGATCTTTCGGGCAGGCCCGATTGATATGCTTGAAATCGATGCACATGCAAAGTGAATTGTCCTTCTTAGGGACCATGACTACATTGGCTAGCCACTCGGAGTGGTAGATTTCACGAAAGAACTCTGCTGCCAACAGCCGAGCCACTTCTTCGCCAATTGATTTTCTCTTCTGCGCGGCGGACCGCCGAAGGTGCTTTTTGACGGGTTTTACCTTGGGGTCGACACGCAAACGGTGCTCAGCCAGTCCCCTGGGCACACCTGGCATGTTAGAGGGTTTCCATGCAAAGATGTCCCAGTTCTCATGAAGGAACTGGATGAGCGCTTCTTCCTATTTGCTGTCGAGTGTTGTTGATATATGAGTCGGTGCAGCATTGGGATCGGTCGGGTGAATATGAATCAGCTTCGTTTCGCCAGTCGACTGAAATGCAGAGTCTGTAGCAGGCTTCTTGGCTCGGAGCAAATCACTCGGATCTGCACTCTTTTGATACTCTTGGAATTCAACTGCTGCCATCTATGCATCGGCAATTTTGGAACCTTTCTGGAAAGATTCCTCTGCCTTCTGCCGATTGCCAGTAGCTGTGATCACACCTTTGGGGCCAGGCATCTTCAGCTTGAGATACACATAACATGGTCGAGCCATAAAACGTGCATAGGTTGGCCTACCCAGAATGGCATGATAGGCAATCTGGAAATCCACAACTTCAAATGTCAACTTCTCCTTACGGTAATGCCTAGAATCACCAAAAACGATGTCGAGGGCGATCTGGCCGAGTGATTCGGCTTTCTTTCTAGGGATAACACCATGAAAACTCATGTTGCTCTCGCTAAGTTTGGACATCGGAATGCCCATCCCCTTCAAGGTTTCAGCGTACAGGATGTTCAAACCGCTGCCACCGTCCATCAGTACTTTGGTCAGTCGAGTGCCCCCAACCACGGGGTCGACCACCAGTGCTTGCCTCCCAGGAGTGGCTACACGAGCAAGATGGTCAGACTGGTCGAACGTGATGGCTGTCTGAGACCATCTCAGGTATGTGGTCATCGCCGCCGGAGCGACCATATTCACTTCTCTGTTGATGACCTTCAATCGACTCTTGCTCTCAACATCAGCAAAAATCATCAGAGTGGAATTGACTTTGGGATAGCCATCGTCTTCCTCTTCATTCTCATATGTGTCCGACTCTTTATCCTTCTCATTGGGTTGTTTCTTCCGGAACTACTGGATCAGGAGTCTACATTGTCGAGTGGTATGCTTCGGGTAAATCAGATTACCTTCTTCATCTTTCTTTGTGTGGATGTGACATGGCAAATCCAACACATCATTCCCTGCTTGATCCTTTACCTTCTTAGGGGGCCAGGTCCCCTTAGGTTTTCCCTTAAACTTCCCTTGAGTCACTGCTGCAATCTCTCCAGGTGCCGCTGGTTCGGCCTTACGCTTCTGTTTCCGACTGGAGTTACCCCCACCGGCCTCTTGGCCGATTGGTTTGCTCTTCCCGCTACAGAGTCGATCCTCTTCCTCTCTGTTAGCGTACCGGGTTGCTATCTCCATCATCCGAGTCAGAGTCATATCCTCAGTCCGACCGAATTTCAAGACCAACTCTCTGTATTTGACGCCTTCCTTGAAAGCGCACACTGCCTGATGCTCTGAAACATTTTTGACGGCGTGATGCAAAGTGGACCACCTCTGGATAAAATCTCTCAAAGTCTCACTCGGCTTCTGCACACAATGCTGCAACTCGGTCAATCCCACTGGTCGTTTGCAAGTGCCTTCGAAAGTTCTGACGAACACTCGAGCCAGTTCTTCCCAACTCTGTATACTGCTCGGAGCCAACTGAGTCAACCACGCTCGTGCTGACCCTTCCAACATCAGAGGGAGATGTTTCATCGCAACCTCATCGTTTCCACCGCCAATCTGTACAACCACTCGGTAATCTTCAAGCCAAGTTTCAGGCTTAGATTCGTCGGTGAACTTACTGACTCCGGACGCCAACCTGAAGTTGGGAGGAATCACTGCTGCCCTGATGGCCCTGCCAAAACACTCGGGACCGGAGACATGCACTCTGCTGCCACTCGGACGATCTCTGCCAGGGTCTTCTCTGTGTGCTCTGTTCCGGTCGACCAGGCCTTGAATGAGGATAGACCTCGCATCGAAGCCCGGTTCCCTTCGGTCGATTGAGGCTCTGCGCTCACCACTGTGACGACACCTGTCATCTTTTCGCCGAGGCACATATGACGCAGTCCTTGGAGGAGGTGTGGGTCCTCGACGATGATTGTCACGGTCGAGTGGATGATCATACTGCCCACGGCCTTCCCGCCGCAGAGGCGATCTTGGGCTGTGAGCCGACTGAATCGTGTCCGCTGCAACAGATCTGCTGTGAATCCTATTCCACGACTGAGATACTGTTGTGTTTTGCTCTCCTGCTACCCGAAGCAAGGCCCGGATCTGCATCAACCCTTTCCCAGCTTCTGACTGAGAAGGTTGGATCGACTCTGCTATTCGGGCCGCAGCTGTGAGATTCTGAATCGGAGTGCGGTATACCTTAGGTGGAGGCGGAAAAAGCTGTCGTTGAATGGACTCATGGATCCGCTCGCTCGTCGAGAGCCTGCTGAAGGTTATCTAGTCGAGTGCGCTCAGCCAAATTAGCTAGGCACACCTCCTCCAAGGCCCGAGCCTGGGGGGTTTCTCCAATGATGGGTGTGTTGAGTGCATCCATGTTGCGGCGACAAAGTTCTTCCCTCTGCTGCAAAGAGAGGGGCTCGGGTCGGTATTCCTCGTGGACGTGCGACGGATCGCCGCCCCCGTCTTCGCCGCCTTCACGGCGGAAACCGGGCGGGCTATGAGGTCCGTCGACAATCAAGACTTTAGCCGCAGGGTCGGTGCTATCGCACTCGGATGCGGTCTCCGCGGAGCTAGTCGACAGGTCGAACATGCCGTGGAGAGTTTCGTCGGGCTCGATTGCCGCGACTTGATGGGTGGTCGAACGTCGAGCCACCACATGTTTCACCCACCGCTGAAGCCGTGATCGACCGGATCGCTTGCGGGGACGAACGGCGGGGAGTGAAAACACAGTCGGGGTTGACTAATACTGAGTCGACGGCTGCCGAAGGAGAACGCCATGAACGCACGCTCGAAAGTGCGTTGCCCCTCGAACGGGGAGTGCCTCAACGTCCAGGGGAGCTTCTTGAAGCCACGCGGAGTCGTCGGCGACGAAAACGAGCGCGCCGAGACGGATCTCGCGGCCCTCAGCCAATCCGCCGCCAGAAACCATGACGATGACGATCGGTAAAACTTACAACTTCACCAGCAAGTCGCTAAGATGCCTGCCCCACAGTGGGCGCCAACTGTCGTGGTCCTAAGACTGACAGTAGAAAGGGGGGTAGGTATGGAGAGGCAAGATCTCAACTATGGTGAAGGTGTACACACGAGGTTTACGAGTTCAGGCCCTTCGCGATGGAAGTAACGGCCCTACGTCTCGGTGCCCGGAGGCGGTCGATTGGATTATGTGTGTGATATTACAGGGGGTGCCAACCCTTGTCCCAGAGGAGGGGGGTGGCTTATATAGAGTGCGCCAGGACCCTAGCCAGCCCCCATTACAAGGGATTTAATGTACATAAAGTAGGGGCGTTATTGGTAACGCCAACCTTAAGTACTCTTAATGCTTATAAAGACTAAGGGGTGAACGTCCGGCCGTTGTGTTCTCTTCCGACTCCTGGTCTTCGATAGGTCAAGTGACTCTCCATATAGTCGAGTGACGGTAGGGAGGAGGACTTCCGAGTGATGTGGCCGTCGAGTGGATTGTACTCGACGCACTCGACCGATGCTCTCCTGTTGACTCTTGGTCTTCTTATCTTCCAGGGTAGTTACCTTGGGTAGGACGTATAGGTCAGGCCTATGACCCTACCCCAGGTCTGTATCCTCGTCAGCGAGGGCGCTTCTCGCCGGATCCGAGGGGAAGGGGGGTCGGTGCAGCGTGACAGTGCTGGAGGATGGTGGGCAGCCCCGCCGCGCGTTTCTACCCGCAGATTTGGCAGAATCGCCGGCGACGGGTGGGCGGAAGCAAGGGCGGTCGGCGGTGGAAGGGGGTGGGCAAAATGCACGCGGGCTGCAATGTCCCTCCCACCCACTACTTCTCTGTGATGTAGGGCATCGCAGCCGCGACGGGGAAACCCGCGTATTCGCGGGTTGGGACTGAGGTTTTGTTGCGTCCCCTAAAATTTTTTGCGGGCCAGGGCAGGATGCGGGGTCTGATCGGGCAGGTTTTTCCGCCCCGACCCGCATTTTGGTGGTTATTTTCTGGGTCGGGGTGGGATGCGGGGTCTACTAGAGTTGCTCTTATCTAGGAAGGAACCCCATCGAACACAGTTCGTTCGTGAGCGGGAGGCCATGCCCCCCCCCTCCCACCCCCAATTGGCCCAAAGGCCCATTAGATAGTTCTTCATTTAGAAAATGTCATAAACCAAAATCAGAAAAATGAAAACAAAACCACAAAAATTGCCATGTTCCCAGTCATCACCCAAAAATCTAGTGTGTAACAATAAAAGTGGCAGCAAAAAAATGCCACCTCTCAATATAAAAAACGCCATCATCTTAGAAAAATAAAAATGACATCCTATTTAAAAGATGTTGTGACCTTTTAATAAAAAACTGCCATGCCATTAAAAAATTAAAAAAAATGATATTCTCTCACTATTAAAAATGCCATCATCTAAATGATTAAAAAAGGTCATCATCATCATAATAAAAATACCATCCTATCATTAATAAAATGCCATGCACTTATTAATAAAACTGCCATGTCATTTAAAACAAAAATGCCATCCACCAACCTCTAATAATAAAAAAATGGCATCCTCTCTATGATAATGACATCCTCTCACTATTAAAAATGCCATCATCGAAATGATAAAAAATGTCATCATCATAATAATAAAAATGGCATCCTACCACTAATAAAATGGCACACTCTTATTAATAAAACTGCCATGCTCTCAATAATAAAAATGTCAACCTCTAATAAAAAATGCCATCCTCTCACTATTAAAAATTCCATCAGCTAAATGGTAAAAAACACCATCATCATAATAATAAAAATGACATCCTATCATTGGTAAAATGTCATGCTCTTATTTATAAAAACTACCATGTTGTTTAAAAGAAAACTGCCATTCTCTCAACAAGAAATTGCCAACCTCTAATAATTAAAATGCCATCCTCTCAATAATAAAAATTTCATCATGTCAATGATAAAAGAATGTCATCCTCTTATAATGGAACTGCCCTGTGATAAAGTAAGAAAAAGTTATTTTCAGGTCAAAATTAAAAAAACCTTCAACAATGCCAAATAAAAACTTGTTTTAACACAAATGTTCACAAGCCCACTCTCTGCCCAATGGTAGGAATCCTACGCTCGACGCGAGAGGTTACGAGTTTCAATCCTCTGCGCGCGGCCGTTTTACGCATTTATTGAAGAAAAATGAAAGCACGGGTTTGCCAGGAAAAGCCAGCTAGCGAACGCATGCAGCCATCCAACGTGCGTGCCCCCTTCTTTGAGATGCGTGCAATTGTGTGGAGGGCATTCGCCGGTTATCTTTTCCGATGTTTTCTGTGAGCTCCTGTTAGATTTTTCAGAACCCTTTAATCTCCAATTCTTGACCCTTTTTAGGTGGAGGGTTGGTACCCTCGGACTCTCCTCGTTTTACTACACTGACATCCAATGGACTCTACATACTTTCTTCGTCTAGGTGTGTAAGTCATTTTACGAAAATCAAATAATCTCAAAACACTTAGGCGCGGTGCATTAACTTCTACCTCGTTTCTTGTTTCTTCACATATCAACCAATAAGAGACGAGGGGTGTGCATACTTTTAATGACTTGAGACTGCTATCAAACACGACATGCAGTGGTTAGTTCATTGCATGCAATGCTATTAATTAGTAAATAAACATTAATGTCTCTCATTTTCCCCTCCTCCTTGGTCACGGTGACAACCTAAGATGACTTACTCACCTAGACGGAGAGAGTATTAGTAGTACTATCATTTAATACTCCAGCTGCCTCATAATTAATATATCATTACCTCTGATATATCATTACATCAAAGTATGAGTATATTAGATGTAATAAGATCTTATATTATGAAATGGAGGGAGTGTTTTGTAAAATCCAACCAAATTTATATATTAGTACAACTGTGGTTGCATATCAAACTATTTTTATGCTAACACAGATTTTAAAAATTAACACTTAAATGTGTGAAACTGCTCTGTAACACATTTATTTTGAGAAGATGCTCTGTAACACATATGTGTATATTGGGGAGTACATTTTTTGAGAACTTACTGGGGAGTACATGTGCATGTATTTGGAACTCGGAAACAGAAGTCAGTAGAGGAAGTCGTTATTGTGAGAACGCGGAGGAGGGAATCAGAACATTATGGGCCCATTAAAGCGCAGTCTCTCTGTGTTTTCACAACAGAGAAGAGTACAGACATAACGTTACGAGCCCATGAAAGCCCAGTTCTGTATGTTTGACAGAATGGCCCACCAGGAGTATTCAGTCCGCCGACCTATTTCATTCCAAAGAACTAGCCGAGCCCATTAGGTCCATACGGCACCGCTCTCCACTATATAAGCCCTCACGGCCTCCATTTCCCCCTCCTCCGATCCAAGGGTTTCCTCGCGCCGCCGCCGCAGCCGCCTTCGTCCACGCCGCCACGATGGTACGCATCTCCGTTCACTCTCCCCGGAATCTCTCCCCCTCTGCTTCGATTCCGCTCCCCGTGTTCCGTCCTTCATGGATTCGCGCTGATCCGTCGCCTCCAATCTGCCGCAGCCGTCGCACAAGACCTTCCGGATCAAGCAGAAGCTGGCCAAGAAGCAGCGCCAGAACCGCCCCATCCCCTACTGGATCCGCATGAGGACCGACAACACCATCAGGTAACTTCCGCCGCCAGACCTTCTCCACCGGTTCGCCCGCCGTTAGCTGCCAGTGCTTGCTAGTAATGGATCTATGGAGAGGAGACGGCGCCGCTAAGCCGTTTCGTTGTTGTCTCAGGTACAACGCCAAGCGCAGGCACTGGCGCCGCACCAAGCTCGGATTCTAATCCGGGGATGACGGCGATGACACCCGTTGCTGCCGACGGGAGAAGGGTCTAGCGTACCTAGGGTTTATGATGTCTCGTTGTTTTTGCATGCTAGCAAGTGACTCCGGGATGCCAGTTTTAAGATTTCGCTTGTGTTGAAAGATATTATTATTATTACTGCTTGTAGCCTACCTGGGATACCGTCATATTTTGCTGATTATGGAACCCCTTTTATCCTGCTTAAGACCTGTATTTTGCCTGAGTTGAAATGTCCTGACCAGTTGAAATCCTTCGTTACCCTAGTATGATTACCTACCTGCATTTTGAATGAATTTCTTGTGTAGCGGTTTGGCTTTAAGTTCATTTGGGTGTAAAATTGTTAATCGGTTGTGTGGTAGGGGATAATTGTATTGTGGTTTGTGTAGAATACCTGTTGTAGGCATGTGTAATTCCTGGGTGACTTGCCTAGTATCATGCACAATTGGATCTTCCATGTGGAACCAAATATGTAGGTTGATTCAATGTTCTACAATTATCTGTCTCTGTTGTGGTTGCTTTACTTGTTCAGTATGGTTTTAAGCTCTGATATCCTTTTGCTTGATACTCCCTCCGTCCGGGAATACTTGTCATCAAAATGGATGAAAATGGATGTATGTAGAACTAAAATACATCTAGATACATCTAATTCAATGACAAGTATTTCCAGACGGAGGGAGTAGGAGATTGCCCTGTTGTAGTTTTACCAGAACCTTGATTTATTAATGACCTTTTTGCCATTTGTAGTTCCTTTGTGCATGCCTATTTATGCACACAGTTAGGTATTCTGTATGTATGTTTTGTTTTCTTAACAATTTGGGTTTTGGATGTTTTAGTTGTTTTTAGTGCTGATACCTGTCATTATGCAAGTAGTTTAATGTTTGTGGTTTGCTACATATAAAATGTTTCTTTAGTAGCTAGTGCTGATACATTACTTGTTTGAACAAGGTTATGTATGACCTCAGGGGGAGGTGAGGCTGTTTGGGAAAGTTTGCTTGTGTTGTCCTCTTTATAAGTATAATCAACTAATGAAATAAGGGTACATATGACAATTCAATTTTGGCGCTCTGCCTGGTCACCCATTGTTTGAATCCATATCCTGTGTAGTGATTTGATTTGAGTTGTGGACCACAATTTAAATCAAATCAATACCGCTAGCCATTGTCATTGCTCTGTTGTAGTGTGTTTTTGACATTTGATTGTTCAGTAAGATGATTCATGTGATTCCATAGTGGCCAACACAGTCAGGAGTCGTGTTTTTCTGTCTTAGCCAGTACCCCCTCTTTCTCTATTATAAGACCATTTAGGTATTTCAATATGGACTACATATTTATTGGAATGAGTCGATAGAGAATGGAGGGAGTAGTAGACAAGTAAATGTGTCTATATACATCTGATTCAGAAAAAAGTTAGAACTATAATAGTGAATGGAGGGAGTAGTAGACAACTAAGCTATGAGCCCCCTGACAATCCTAAACTTTTGACAACTCAGTTCTTTAACCATTATCACTAGTTTATATCACAGCATATGTGGTAACAACGGTACTTGTAAGAGGTAAGATTATTTATACAAGGTGCTATCTGTCTATCACTGGGAGTTGCTTTTTCCATTATTGTATGGCTTCTAATAGTCTAGGAATGCTTCAATTGCTTTCAGATACAGTACTCTTTGTGTAGTCGTGCTTATGCAATGGTTACACATGGGAATTTATCATGGTTAGTATATATCTTGCAGTGGTCTAGGGATATTTGATTAAAGTTGCTAGGTCTGAACTTTGTTAGCTTTTTCGACCAGAAAGCACTACACATAGCTGGTGGTTTTGGTGTTTCTATGAGTATCATTTTTTGAAGAGCACAAAGGATGGCTTCATTTTGTATTTCTGTGGCATAAGATTTCAGATTAATATTGAAGTTATACTATATTTTTTTTAGATGTTTGTTCGTCCTTTGTGCTTCCAAACCATCTGTGGGTTGATTTGTATTTCTATGCCAGTTACTGAATCCTCATTTATCCATTTATGGTGATGTATCATGGCCAGCGCTAGCTGTCAGCAGGCTGTAGTGTTGAAATCAGCCGACTTTGCAGTTGTTTGATGCAACTTGTGCAATCTTCTTCCCCTCTCAGGCTGGCCTGCGCGTTTGAACTCTGCAAGGGCAACACTGAGGCTTCCTTTGCAGCAGCCTCCTTTGCCTTGCGGCCACTTTCTGCTCTTAGAGCATGTCTAAGAGAGCTCAAACTGGTCAAACCCTCAATAACTGCCAGTTTGAGGGTTGAGCAAAAAATAGGCGCAGATCAGTACCCTCAAATCTCTAAACCCTTGAAAAAATTCCAGGCTGAACCGGTTTGGAGCAAGTTAAAGGCCCAACCCTCACTTGGTCAACTCTGTGCGGGAGGGAAAATTCCCGAGCCTCCTCCCTGCCGTCGGCTTCATCCGCGCCGCCGTCGCCCCTTGTTGTCGCTGCCGCTGCCATGGAGCCCCTCCAGCCCCCGGCCACTCACTTTGCTGCTCCTTCGTCGCCGGCTTCATCCGCGTCCGCGCTCGTGCCTGCCCTGCGCCTCCAGCCACCTCGACCGACGCCGCTGTGGCGGAGATGGTGGCGGCCACCCACATCGGCCAAAAACGTTGGCCAACCCTTCCGTCGCTCCTTCGCCGCCGGCTTCATCCGCGCCCGCGCTCGTGCCTGCCCCGCGCCTCCGGCCACCTCGACCGACGCCGCCGTGGCGGAGATGGTGGCGGCCACCCACATCGGCCAAAAACGGAGGCGGGCGGGCACCCACGTCGTGCCAAGCAAGCTGCCCGTGCCCGCCCTTGCGGCGAAGGCGGTGAAGCCCGCCAAGCCGGCAACCTCCACCGCGGCTGCTCCCAAGCGCAAGGAGAAGCAGCTTGCAAGCCGCAAGCGGGGGGCAGAGCATACTGCTGCACCGCCACCGTCGAGCACGGCCGCTCCAACACCGCCAACTGCGACGACGTGTTCGATGAAATGCCTTGCTCGACGACGCGGAGGTGAACATTGGGTGATCATTTGCACGTTGTATGTTTTGCTATGATGTCCATGGGTTTTACTATGTGATGATGATGATTTGCAAGTTTGTTTCATGTATGTGATCATGATCATTTGCAAATTTGAGAGTGATTTATGTTGTTGTCCTGTTTTGAAGGTTTGAAGGCCGGGGCGCATATCATGTTTTGAGGGTTGGTTTGAGGGCACTGATCTGCGCCAGGGATTTTTGGCCTTCGAACGACATTTTCTCAGCCCTCAAACTGGTTTTGAAGGTTGAGTTTTTGAGGGCTCTGTTAGACATGCTCTTAGTCTAGCATCATCCTCAATCTTCTCCAAGATTGTTAGATCCTCAAAAGCTACAACAACTACCTTCATCTTCTCAGATTTCAAGGCCTCACAGCACCGTTGGTTGTTAGCCCCTCGCAACAGCAGTCCACTTTTGCAGCAGATAGAAGTACACCGGTGATTGTCTTGCAACATCGAACACTGCCTGCAGCATCCACTTATAGCAGTTTGCAGCCTAGTTGCAGCACCTAGCTCATCCTTGAACAACGGTGTCGTTGCGTCCACGGGGAGGAAGGGAGAATGCTTGATGGCGAGATCCAAGCCATACATGAAGCAAAGAGAGATAGGAGAGGAGACAAGCGGCAGCATGGAAATGCATGGGATAGTCGGGTGAAAGCAAGCATTTTCCTATAATCATCATGTTTTATTGTTCCCCGACTGAATGTATCTTTTGGACATTGCCACGACCGACTAGTGGCCCCGCCTCAGACGAGGATAATGATGTGCCCACTGCTGTAGCTTCCCACGCTATTGTTGCGGGTAACGGGCCTTCGGTGCGTCCAGGTTGGGGATATTGGAGAGGATGTTTCGACCGCGAGGCGTCGTCGGCAGCCCCTACGTGTCAAGCTTAAAGCAGGAATGCGTTGGGGATGACAGCTTGTCTCGAGGGGGCGCTGTTGCTTTCCGTTGCCTTGCTATTCCTCCGGTGTGGCCGAGACAGTTTTTCCGATGCCACTATCGAGGTCACTATGCGCACTCCTGCAGAGATCCAATCCGATGCATGAATTGCCTTCAATTTGGTCACATCGCCCACTTCTGTCGTGCTAAGAAGCCTGTCCACCAAGTTTCGCCGCCCTTATGTCATGCTCCATCACCTGCATGCACCGGTGATGTCTCCACGACAGACGTGCAATTTCAGTTTGTCTCGGCTCAACAAGTCGGGTTGGCGGAGGAGACCGAACTGCTTCACATTGAGCTTCATGACTGCCTTGCGCGAGTCGGGAGTGTTTTGGTGAGGGTGAAGGCCGCTCTCGCCAAACTAGAGGTCGTGCCGGATGTGTCTTGCTACCTAAACTTCAAATTGGGGTTGTCCCCGATGTGTCCCCGTCGCCCGAGATATTGGTTGGTTCTGCCGATAGGGAAGAATGCATGTATGGAGATCTCTTCCCTCGTGCTATATCATGTCGGTTGCCATTACATATCATGCCGATTGCTTCTGGGCAAACCTGTTCAAACCCCAGGCCGGGTCGGGCTTTGGAAAGCCTGAAGCAAAAATCCCAAGCCCGGGCCGAAACACATGAACAATGCCATTTATCAATGAAAATAATTATATTTAGGATATTAAAATAACATAATATACCTATATTTCAAATAAAACATACATTTGTTGCCATTTCGGGCTTTCGGGCTCGAGCCTCCGACCCGGGCTGCCCATGCACAGGTCTACTTCTAGGCGTGAAGTCGTTGTCGAGGTCGTGGCTTCGGTGTTGTAGATTATGCCTGAGCTGCAGAAGCTTTATGGGGATCCCACTTCGCCTATTTCGATGGTGCTTTCTAAAGGAGATGGGGTCACTTGGAGGGGACTTGGCGATGCCGACCGCGACCTCACTGCCGTCGTTGGAGCCCAGTCAGCCGCTCGCCTTTGTGAACCATGGAGGTTTGGACGCTGCTATTGCTCTCTCACTTGAGGTTGTTTTTCAGGTGGCGCCTGTGGGTGCCGAGGTTGATGAGATAGGTGCTATGGTAGCTAATTTTGAGGCGCTGAAGCTCATTCGATCGCCCATCTTTGCTATGACGCTATGTTGGCATGTATTGACGAGGCGGTCTTTGTGAAAAAGCTTGGCTGCTTGCTCGCCTCCTTGGAGGCAGCTTGTCCTGGGTCTCGCAATGTGATTGATTGCCTTCTAGTGGATGGGGTTTCTACGGGCAAAATAGAGAAGGTGAAGAAGACTGTCAGGAGCATAGGCAAGAAGAGTGGTGCCATTGATAAGGCGTCCGCCACTGCTTAATGGAGGATACTTAGTCTCTTCGTCCTCCATCTCTGGCTGGCTTGTCTCCGTGGATTTCATGGCGTCCGATGTATTCAACCTTGCTTTTGTTGAGAGTTTCTTTGCGACATAGAAGTGCTGGGGTTCGTGGTTGTTGCGTGTTATATATGTTTGTCGTGTTGACCGTGGGGTTATGGAGTTTCTTTCTTAGGAATTAGTCCGCATGTGATCTGTATGTGTCGGTTTTCGCCTAGTTTTTTGTTAATTAATTAGGCAATTTTCTTCTTCTTAATTAATCGATAAAACACATCTTTTGGAAGCAGGAGAATGTTACCGTGCACCCTGCGGCGCTATCCCAGCATGCATCAGTTCTACCGAAGGCCTTCCCAATGCCGAATCCGAAAAAGAGCAAACGATGCCGATCCAGCAGGAGCGCAGGAGGCTGCACACCAACACCGGCGCTGGACCAGCCGGGGACGTGCATGGAGCCAGGTAGGAGACGACCAGGTCCAGTGTCCGAATCCTGGCTCAATCTCTTCTTCGTCACCACATCCTTTTCCACTCAGCACTATAACATTTACCCTTCACCTTATTCTGACCACCGCCCGATCCGGGCGACATTGTTCTTCTTCTCCACGTGCACGAATTACATGTCGGCAGGTCACGCGAGTGGAACCCAACTGGAAAGACCACACGCACGTACTGGTCAACCGAACCTACCTGCACAAACGTACCCCCACCCTGATCAAGATCCAAATCCCTGGATGCTCTCCGGAAAGGAAATGGGATAGATCTTCAATCCAGCATGCAGTGTGTGGTCCATTGGTTGCTTGCTCTGGTCGATCGACACCTTTCGCCCTTGTCAAAGGCCACGATTCTCCCCAGCCGTGTCAAAGACGATGCGGCCTCAGCAAAGTCGCACCTGATCTGCCCCGGCGTGTTCTTATAAATACATGGCCAGGGGCATGGCATGCAGGCACCATCATCAGCCATTTCACTCTGAGTGCACCAAGCAGTTCACATGACACGTGTGTGAGTTCTTGCACAGAGGTAAGAGGCCATCTTCGGTAGCCAAGGATGATTTGCCTGTGAACCTACTGGCTGAGAGGCGAACTCTCGGCGCACCCGAGAGGTTCCACGGGCAAGTCAGCCTGGCTACCCGAGTGCCTCGTACGAGTTACCCAATGGCCCAATGCCAGACCTGCGCCCATTTCATCCTTCCTAACGGCCAACTTAATTCGCAAGAACCGGAGATCAGGTGAGCACCGTGCTTACACACACACACACACACACACACACACACACACACACACACACACACACACACACACAAAGTTCCAGTGGTTACCTTGACAGTGAGCCTTGTGTGCGCGGCCAAGGCATCGTCAGGCTACGCGGGCATTCTGCTTTCCACGGTCGTTGTGTTTGGAGTTCTTTTCATCACAGTGATCATGGGGTGTTTCTTTAGCTTTGCAAATTCCATGCACAAGGCGCCGTTAGGCAGTTGATCGCGTCACTCATGCAACTTTGAAAATTATCCACTATGGCAATTATACACAGTACTCCATCTGTTCCATATTAGTTGTTGTTGATTTAATACAAAGTTGTACTAAATCAAATATGCAGTCCTCGCTCTCTGTCCTTTTCTTCGTTTCAGAGAATAACTGAGCTTGCAGACAATTTCTTTCCTCACGGGTACAATAGGTGCAAGGCATTCCCGGTAACAAAAAGAAGCAAATATCAAGTAATGCCTAGGTGATTCTACCTTTTTATAGCCCACACATGTAGTATCACTAATTAATTTAACTAGGTTGCAGAAATTAAGCAGTACTGGTGGCAAACTAGAGCTATAAATAGTGTCAATAGAACACACATCTCTACTAGAATGTGTTGGAGTATAATGTTCGATCCTCTCCCACCCATAGCTTGAGCTTTTAGATGAACTGGCAGGTGCATGCAGTTCTACATGGTATCGGAGTCAAGAGGTCTTGAGTTCAAGATCCGGCTGGCGCAATCAATTTGCAGCTCACTTTCGGTCCATATTTAGGCCCAAGTGAGCCACCCGTGAATGGGAGTGTTGACGTGTAAATGCGTAGCCCATCTTTTCTCATCAGCTTCCGTTTATGGGTGGATTGGTTAGATGTATAAACTTGCAACCAAGAGGTTCAGGGTTCAAAACCCAGTAAACACAATAAATAATTACAACAATGCCCCCGCTTCCGATGCCCATGTCATACATATGGACCTGTAAATTCAACCAATTTACGCGTTGTTGCAAAACATAGAAACATGTAACAGATTAATTAGTTTTAACATAAGGCGTGTTTTGTTTCATTAATTCAAGTCTTTCACTTAGTACCACTTTGTTAATACGCGATTCATGTGACATAAAATAGGTATCACTAGATATTTTTTCTCAAAAATAGCTAATTATCACTATAATTTTACATACTTTATTAACAAAGTAGGAGGGAACTTCTAAACGGGGATGGACCGATTGCTTGCACCTCCTCCTCCGCCAACGACGAGCACCACCCGGATAAGGTGATTTATCTTCCCAATGGGCTCGATGTGATGGTTAACCACAAGATCACCGTGCATGCCATCTCTCCCACCGACCACCCTAAGTCAGTCATTGTCTCATGCTCCTATGATTGACATTGACATCCACTGCTAGGACGCCCATGAGCTGGGTGCCGTGTGTGTGTGTGTGGGGGGGGGGGGTTGCCCAGGTCATGGCCACCATCGAGGCTTTTGACGCAAGGGCCAGTGTGCTTTCAGCCTTTGTTAGAGTCCCATCGGTGGCCATGACAGCGCCGAGGCTTTTGACACAGGGACCAACTTGCTTTCGACTTTTGCCAGTCTCTTAAAAGAGTCCCAACGGTGGTCATGACGGTCAAGGCCACCAATGGGACTCTTATGAGAGACTGAGCTAGCAAATCTAGAGATTGATGAAGTCATCACCGTTGCCTCATAGTCGACGGGACGCTTCTGATCTGAATAAGGTTATCGGGTGTCGAACTCCTCAAGTTCGCCGATGAACGGGCGCATCCACTGCCTCACAATGATGTTCTGTGGTTTGCTGATGCGTGTGGTGTATTCGGGACCGATCCTAGCCTCCATTGTCCTCTGGTGCCTTCAGACATATCCCTTGCCTCAATTCTCTCTCAACTGCGACCCCTGATTGTTTTGGTTGTAGTTCCTTTGGGCTCATCGACTTATCCCCCACTTTTTTGTTGGGGAAATACCATTATAGCTTGCATTATTTCATCTAAAAATAGATACATCAACCACAATAAGACTATGAATGGAAGAGGGAGCGTTCTTCATGCACACATCTGGATGTTCAACCCTAGTCCTACTAGCTAGTCCACGAGCCACGCGATTCATCTCTGGTGTACAATGCTCAAACATAACATGGCCAACATTATTACAAATGTCAAAGCAATCATCAAGAACAGAACTGAATAGTTATGAAAGTAGCTTTGATGGAAATGTCTCTAGGATTGAGGAGAAGAGTTGCTAGTTTATTACCATCATCCAAAAAAGATCTAGAGAAAAGCCAATTAAATTCAAAGAAGATGGGCGCCAAATCCCGCAAAGGGAAAGAAAACCGAGGAGCAAAAATCGGGGTGTTACAAATGCATGACTTGCACAATTTCCTAAATGTTCTGCATAGATCTCCTACTTGGAACGCTCCACATTGTAACTATGTTGCCTATGGCCATGGATACAACGTGTGCTACACCTTGCATATGACACCTATCCTAAATGGACCAAATGTGGGAAGAGAATTCAACTTCCATAAGGTAACAAGAACTCTCACTTTGCAATGTGCTAAGAATCCATGAGAAATTATGTCAACAACTTTTGGGGTGCTTCAAGCTTGCTTCGCGATTTTTCGTGTCCTTTTTGAGTATTAGAATCCAAAGATACTATGACTGGTCATTGACAACATGTGTCATCTCGCGCAACATAATCAGTAAAGACGAGAGAGGCTAACCGGAGGGATTTAACTTTGACTACAATGCTGCATATGTGGAGCTGGAACATCAATCAAACATGATCCGAAGATTCCGTGCTGCACATCGCAGAATCGAGAATCGAGAAGCTCATCACCAACTCCAAGATGATCTTGTTGAGTACTCGTGGCAAATTCGTAGTTCTTGATTCTTTTTTCAAAAAAGGTTTTCCCGCTTTGTGTTACAAAGCAACCAACACCGATACAACCAACGATAGGTGCTGGGGCGAAAGCAGCACAATCACGCCCAAAAGGAACGAAAGAGAAAATACAAAAGAAACAAATGCCGACAACGGCGGATCAACAAAAATGAAGAAGCCTCGCGACCGCTGCGCCCACCAGAGATTTCTCACCAAGCTCCTAGACTCCGAAGCGCCGGTACCAATCAACACCTCCAAGAAGGGACACGGCGATGATGACGCTGCTGCCAAGGGTTTCCCCTGGTACGTGACGAGGAGAAAGGAAGGGTAGCCCCCGAGGCCCTCCAGGAAGGTCCGTCGGCACCCTCAAGCGCCACCGTGTCGGATTTGGCCAAGCCGACAGGGATTTCTCCCGATCCCAACCTTCACATCGAGCGCTCCGGAGCTCGCCACCAAACCGTCCACCACCCTGCGCCAACACAGTCTTGAAGCTTCCCATGCCGTCTCACCACGACACTGCGAAGTGGGGCCTGCACAACAAATAAGAGGAGCCGGGACTAGGGGCAGCAGCACCGTCGTCAGGCGGGAGGGCCCAACCTCCACCGTCAACGACGGTAGCCAACCAGACGCAATAGCAGGAGCATACTAGGCCCGTGGGCCCACAGGCCCGGCCGGGGCTCAGATGCCTGTAAAGTTTCTGCCTTCGCGCTGCAGAAAGCACGCCGTCGGCGCCGCCGCCCCGGTCAGTCATTACTTAATGCTTACGTTGTATTTGAATTTGAATATTTAAATTAAAAAACACAGAATTAAAAATGTTGATGAAATATGTGCATTAGAAGTATCAAGTTTTGAATTAATACGGTTGAGCAAATATAGTTGAACTTGGGTTTGTATGCAGAAAAGGAGGAAGAAATAGCAAAGAAAAGAAAAGAAAATGTAGGGAATTAAGTTTTAGGCGAAGGGACAGGTGAAGATAATTTAGACCCTCAAAATTTTAAAAATTGCGGGGTGAAAACCTATTTCGAGAGAGAAATTTAAAAAGTTTAGTTTTGGAAGGAGGTTCTAGAAATTAAGTTTTATGAAAGGGCTAGAAATGCTTAAGCTGTCCTCCACCGTCGGGGCGGCGGCGGCGACGCGGATCCTCCGGCTGGATCCCACGGACCCTCACCGCGGAACTCTTCCCCGTGGGACGCGACGGCCGGCCTGCTACGGCTGCTCCTCCTCTCTTCATACCCCAGCCAATCTCGGCAGAAATCACATATCTGACCTCAGGCAGAAATCAAATCACAAACTGACCTGGTCACGAAAAATTTTCACTCTGCTGACCCTTTGGTGTGGCGCCCGACAGCCGGGCGCCGCACCCTACTGTGCAGCGCCCTTCCCTTAGGCGTCGCACATCCTGCCAGCGTGGCAGCCCTGGTCCAGTTGCGGCCCCACACGCACCTGTGCAGCGCCTAAGAGCTAGGCGTCACACACCTGTAATGTGCAGCGCCTAGCTCTTGGGCGCTGCACAGTCTGTGTTCCACTTGGGCTGGCCCCACCCTCTCTCCCCTTCCACCCCCACCCCACACACCCCCACCCGACCCAAACCCTTAGACTTGTGGCCCTCCTCTCTTCCCCTCTCCCCCTCTCAAATCCTTCTCAAATCTTGCAAATCCGGAGTATTTGACCGTGGATTTCGAAGCCAACCCCTCCCTTAAGGTAATCTCCTCCGATCCCCTCGTTTTCATCCATAGGAATTGTCACATTTGCTCAAATCTTGCTAGTTTGGGGAAACCCTAGATTTTGATAGGATTTGGAAATTTGTGTTGAATGATGTTATATTTCTTTGCTAATTTGGGTTGTTTAGGCTTCCATAGTATGCTAGGGTTAGGGTTATGTGTGTTTGATGTTGGTGTTAGGGTTATGTTGGTGTTAGGGTTGTGGTTATTGTTATGTGGGGGTTAGGGTTATTAATTCATATATATGTTAGGGCATATGTGTGCAAATATTTTTCTTAAGTATTTACTTGATATATGTGTGTTTTTGATTATTGTAGGGATGGGGAGAACATGTGTTTATGTTCATCATGTGGATAAAGAGGCCTTTTTGAAAGGCAATGTTGAGACGGACCCGGATGAGCTTGACATGGTGTTTGAGAGTAGTCCTAGCTATGCGGAGCTTTTGAAACAAGTGAGAAAAGATTTGAATTGGATGGACCCAAGTGAGGAAAGACCTGACATCTCTGTTGTACTTCCCCTTTGCTAGATCCTCAAAGTTTACGGGTTCTTCAAGAATATCCTCATTATATGCCGGCGGGCATATCTCAACTCGAGTAGTTCCAATAAACCATCGTACGTAGTTATCAAAAGCAAGTGAGTTGTGCTCACGAAGCGGGGCACGTGCAGTGCTACGAGCTTGCTCCACACAAAGCTGGAAGCGGGTAACATACGCAGAATGATGCTTGGCCCAGTCCTTTATCTTCCGTTGCCTTCTCCTGTCCAACCTGCATGGTATAAAACCAAACATTAGCACAATCAAAAGGAGTCCCGATGATTAGACAATACGCACACATGCTCTCTTACCTATGAAGTGCTTTATCCGTGTCCACCCAATCCGGCGGGTGAGGCTGGAAAAGACCAAACTGATGATACACGCGATGCGGCAAATGAAACTCAACCGCCCAGTTGCATATCAGTGGGCACCGCATAAGCCAGAGATCCTTATCCCGCAAGCACATCGGGTTGAGGCGGAACTCCGCGGTGTACCCCAAGCTCTCACCCGCGCCATATGGCTGCCATTCCACCTATGAAACAGGGCAACAATGCAAATTTGATAACTATTTTTCAAGCAAGCATGAGAAAGGACTAAAGTAATGACCTCCTTACCTGCTCAGGCGTAATCGTGTCCAACTCGGCAATGTACTTTTGGTACATGAGATTGACATCGTTCGTCATCTCGGAAACGATATCCCACTTGTAAGCCCACGTGGGGCGCCGTAATTCGTCATGTTCATCTGCATACCAAGGATCAAACCTGACGCTCTTCGGGTGTCCAACAGGCAGACGCTCCCAACTCCATACAGAAAGTAGAAGCAGATTACTACCAATGCCTGCACTAGGTGTGATCCTGCAACACGCATCATCCAGCTACATATGAAAGAAAAACAATGTTAACTTGACAGCAAGCTTGCATTGCTAATGAATAAATGAGTTGATCACAAAACAGACCAACTACCTGTCAGTACAAGTAGGCAAGAGTCGCTGAACCCCAACTCCATTTGCTATCGAAGACGGTCAACGCCTTCAGCCACATCCATGGAGCGTTCTTGCCAGTGGAGTCAGGAAACAAAGTCCTCGACACAATGTACCACATATACACACGAGCATGTGTCTGGATCACATCATCAGTTGCATCCGGAGGGCACGTCGCAAAGTTATTTTGAATCCACGTGAAAGCAGCTCCGGCTGCCTTCCTTTCCCTCTTCTTCTTCTCTTCTCCCTCCTCTACATCATCCTCAGCCTTGGTAGGAGTCATACCGATAAGAGCAATCATCTGCTCGCGCCACCCATCAGAATCGGTGCTCATACATAGAGGCCTCCAGTCGATAGCAAGACCGGTGATCAACGAGACATCCTCGAGCGTCACGGTCATGTCCCCGGTCCGAAGATGGAAACTGTGGGTCTCTGGCCTCCACCGATCAACAAGAGCGGACACCAGTGGAGCGTTCAGATTCGGCGTGGACCGGCTGACCAACAGAATCCACGGGAGTAGTCCTGCCTGCTTGATGTACGGTGTGTACCGCTCATCGTAAGGCATGGCAGGACCAGAGACCCCGTGATACCGAATCTTCAGAGGTTCAAGCTTCTGCAAAAAACAAGTAATGACAAATCTTAGGGCATGTAAATTTTAACTAAAGGCAAATTTGCAAAATATTTAGATTACTCATTATTACCTTATCCTTCTCGCGCATCATGTAGGCCCGGTGTTGCACGTCGTAGACATCGTCCAGAAGCCAAACCATCCTTACAATTTCAAACAATAAACATATAAAAGTTCATCTTCATCTCAAATATCGGTATACACTAAACATATAACATGTGTTCAACTACAAGAATCTCAACATCTCCTTCTCACACAATGAATATGTCATATGTGTTCAAATAAACTAAACATCTAATATTTCAAATAAACTCAACATCTAATATTTGAAATAAACTGAACATCTAATATATATCTAAACAAACTTCTCATATATGTCTACAAAAATCAACATCTCATAGTTATCTATAAAAATAGGCATCTCATATATATCTAAAAAAATAAACAATCTAGGGTTTCAACAACAAGAATCATATATTGTGAACTAATAAATAACACTACGGTACTACCAATATGAATACACATCCTAAATCGAGCAAACCAAACAAATCAAGGGTTCCATCAAATCATAGACAAATCTCTAGAATGGCAACAAATTTACGGAGCAAAAGAAAGAGAAGGGAAGAGTTTACCTAGTAGGATGGATTGGGGATCGAATCCATGGATCAAATCTTCAGATCTGAGAGGGATGTGGGGGGATTAGATGGGGGCGCCGCCGCCGCCGCTGCTCTCTGTCCAGAGAGCGGAGAGACGAAGAACTGCCTGGTCGAGCTGGGGCGGCCGCGCTTAAGTCACTGTGCAGCGCCCAAGGGCTAGGCGCTGCACGTCAAAGTGTGGCGCCTACCTCTTAGGCGCTGCACAGGTGCGTATGGGGCCGCAACTGGACCAGGGCTGCCACGCTGGCAGGATGTGCGACGCCTAAGGGAGAGGCGCTGCACAGTAGGGTGCGGCGCCCAGCTGTCGGGCGCCACACCGAAGGATCAGCAGAGTGAAATTTTTTCGTAAACAGGTCAGTTTGTGATTTGATTTCTGCCTCAGGTCAAACCTGTGATTTCTGCCGCCAATCTCCTCGTGCCGCCTGCTGCCTTCCGCGGGTTAGCACTCTCCGCCTCTCGTCATTCCCGGGGCTACAGTAGTACTCCGTAGAACGAAACGGTGCGGAGCTCGGAATTTTTGGAAGTTCGTTCCTCCATCCAGCAAATAACACAAAATCCGTATCTTTTCCTGACCGCGTCCTGTTTTCTAATCCAGGAAATCAAATTCCGGCGATATCCGTCCCGATCCCGGGTCGGATCTGCTTCACCTACGAGCGAGGAGGCCTCGGTCGGCGTTCTATAAGTAGGAGTATCATACAGGAGCCTACCTGCCTGTCCTCTGTCGCTCCGTGTCTAGTATTCCTGCATCTACGAGAGAGATCATCAAGCACAGGGGAGGGAGATTGAGGAGACATACAGCGAGAGCTCAGCTTCTTCATGTCGCCGTCTGGAATTCCCCTCGTTGGTTGCAGCATTTTGGCCTTGTCGGGTGTGCTGACAACGTATGGACAGAGGCTTGTCGAATTCCTCGCCGCCCATCGTCTGTTACCCAGCGAACCCCAGATGTATTCCTCGCCGGAGCTGCCGGAGGACATCCTGATGTGCATATTCGCCAGCCTTGAGACACTTGACCTCGTCCGGGCAGGCTCCGTCTGCTCATCATGGCGTTCTGCCTGCACCAGGCTCTGCAATCTTGGGCTTTTCAGGTTGACACAGACACCATGCCTCCTATACACCACTGAAACTGCCGGTGAGAGTGTTGCAGGCCTCTTCAGCCTCGTGGAGAACAAATCCTACACACTAGCCCTTCCAGACCCACCAATTCGCACTAGGTATGTGATCGGCTCCAATCATGGTTGGATCATCACCGCCGACAATAGGTCCGAGCTGCACCTCCTCAACCCCGTCACCGGTGACCAGATCGCCCTGCCTTCCGTCGCCACCATTGAGCAGGTGAAGCCCATCTTTGATGGTGGCGGCGCTCTTCACAAGTATCAGTACTCATGGTACACCGGCACTCCACGCTTAGTCGACTTCCCTACGCCCTCGGTCTTTTCGCTTGGCGAGCTGCGGGACTACCTCTTTGAGAAGGCATTTTTGTCATCTGATCCATCGACTGGAGATTATTATGTGGTACTCAAGCATAATCCAGAGTCACAACTTTCATTTGCAAGAGCAGGGGATGATAGATGGACTTGGTTGCCACCACATGTTAATTATGCAGATTGTTTCTTTAAGGATGGCCTGCTCTTTGCATTGGATTCACGCGGAGAAGTCCGTACGTTTGATCTCAGTGCACCTGTAGTAACACAAAATATCGTTCTGGGGCGAATGAAGGCTTGGATCGAGGACTGCAACTACATGTACATTGCTCAAGCTCCATGCGGTGATTTGTTGCAAGTTTGGAAGTCAAGAAACTGTTTGGGTTGGGAGGATGGGGATGTTTCAGAACAGGGGCTTGAGGATGCGACGGATCTGTCGGGGCTGAAACCTGAGGATAGGGAGGATGGCGATATTTCGGAACCTGAGTTAGGCTATGACTCTCATGTGACCTTCACTGACAAGTTTGACGTATTTAAAGTGGATTTTGCTGGAAAAAAGCTTGAAGACATAACTAGCTCATGTGACTCTGTGATGTTTCTTGGGCATAATCAATCACTTTGTTTGAGTGCCGATGAATATCCACAGTTAAAGTCCAATCATGTCTATTTTACTGATGAGGATGATGCCTATCATCATTTTGGAAGCATGAAGAGTCAGCGTGATATTGGAGTCCTCAACCTTGGAAATTGCTCTGTTGAAAGAATTGTATCACCTCAGCTTTGGTCCAACTTGCCAGCCCCTGTGTGGTTTATACCAAATCCCCGGAAGATACATTTAGCATCACATGATTAGCCAGAAGATGCTTCATTTATATTGATATATCAATCTTTGTACCTCGTTGTATGTCGTTCCAATAATTTTCTATAAAGAAAATAATAATAATAATAATTTCAAACAAAAAATCTTGGAACTAGTGGATAAAGGAGAGGTACATTTATGTGGCACGCTAATGATTTTGTTGATATTGTGACAGTTTTCTACTCCCTCCGTCCCATAATATAAGAGCGTTTTTGACACTACACTAGTGTAAAAAACGCTCTTATATTATAGGATGGAGTGAGTATTATTTTTCAGATGTGCTAGCCCACTGAACTAGATATGGCGCCACTATAGAAATAGCTGTAATTGGGATAGCTCCATTGCTACAGTTTATTTGCTGATTTTATTTTTACCCTTGTACATGCTTCTAACACTCTGGATGAATAATTATTATCCAGTAACTGTATTCTTTCAAGTAAAACCAATGTAAATCATTTATTTGATCTTTAAGAAGATTTTGGTGGGCTAGAGGCAGCAAGTTGTTTCCAGATTGCTAATGTTCATAAGGGATTTGCATCTCCATGACCTGCATATGCTGAAGCAACTCCTTGCAGCAAGATTTGGGAGCAATATACTATTGCACATCCTAGTTTTTCTTCTATGCGGTGTTTTCTCAGAAAAATGACGAAGTATGGAAGAAAATATATGCAGAGCAACGCTGAGGAAGTGCCAGCAATGCTTGACTTGTGTTAATTGTACTTGAAATCAGCGAGAGCATGTAGACTGCCACAGCAAGGCTTGATTTATGATGCAAATTCAGAGGGCATCTACCAGCAGGCACTCAATCACCATGCAAGCCTGAGAATTTACACCACAGCTCTCAGAATTTGAGTTAAATGTTTTTTGCAAAATATGAAGGTACAAGTTGAACATTTGGACACATCAGTACAGTAATACAGTATTTGAATTAAAATGGAAACCTTAAATGAATTTTGAATGATGTGAATTTTGGCAAATTTCAAACGAGCTGTAGCAACATGCTTCACCTGAGCTGTTAGAGTTGTGTCGAATATTGTGTACAAGGTAGGTTACAGTTGGACTTGTAGTTGTATTGTGTTTAGATAGGATATGGAGTCGTACCCTAGTAGGACACTTGTATCCTAGGTCTCTCATATATAGTGGGGGTAGACACACGATGTAACCTATGCCAATATAATAGCACCGGAACGCAGGGGAAGCCGGCGGCTTGTGCCAGCGTCCAGGGCGACCGGGTGCGGTATTGTGACGGTGTCACGGGGAGGAGCGCCCGTAGTCAGGCCACGGGGATGTAGCCATATCGGCGAACCTCGTTAACAAAGCTCAGTGTTGTGCTCGTGTGATTGTTTGGTCCTCGGATGGTCGACGGTATGCCTCGGTTTTATTCTAACAAGTGGTATCATGAGCTAGGTTGTTCGGAGGCTGCTGAAAGTTGATCTAGAGGAAGAAACCGACGAATTCGTGGATTGGTTGTGCGTCGTCCGCAGCAGGGCGGCGATTGCGTGGATCTTTTGTGGGCGAATACGTTCGGAGCAATCTGGAAGCGATCTCGGCGAGTTGCAGCATCTGCCGGCGTACAGGCGAGACGTGCGGCGGTCGATCAGGTGGATCGATCGGGCGAGCGTCAGGCTGCCGTGCGCGTACGTGTTGTGGATCTTTGACTTCTTATGGCCCATGCCAGGAGGCCCATCCGAGGGTGCCAGCCTGATAGTTGGAGGCAGGAAGGCAAAGGCAACGGGGTGTTGGTTCGCTGGAGATCGAGGAAGTGTGCACCTGAGATTTGTTTTGAAAAAAATCGGGACCGAGTCCCTGGAGGCAACGGCCTCTCGTTGTGACACAGACAGGCAGATCAAGTTAATTGGCGAAAGAAATCCATCAAGGGATACGTGCATCCATCGGAATTGGCAAGTGCTTGGACAAGGCAATTAGCCAGCATCTGGGTTGAGTGCCAGGGAGCTACACCACGTGAAGAGGTCCAAAGGTTTCTTTGGCTGGGATTTGCTGCATGTACACGGTTGTGTACTTAGACATCGCGTGGGAGCTCAGTTATTTTTCACTGAGTTAGCCGTACGAAGAACCATGACGCTAATGGGTATCAGGTTTGAGGTGGAGCAGTTTGCGGAACTGAAAACCTTGGGTTATGGCAGATACAGATGAAAGATTTGTTCGCGCGACAGAGATGCTTGAAGGCGTTGCGGGAAGTCATGTCAGTTAAGATGGAATTATCAGGTGATGGATGGAAATTCACGGAAGATGATTTGGCAGCCTTGAGTGTGTCGTACAGTCGAACGAGTTCGGCTGGGTCGGACTAGACAGTCTGACGGATCGACGTGAGTCGGTTGGTACAGAAGACGGTGGTGGGATCGGCGACGACGACATAGGAGCATGATGCCGATGGTGACCGACTTCTGGGCGTGGAAACACGTGGCGCAGGCCCCAAGGGCTTGTGTGGCTTCGACAAGACTATGGCGCGGGGTTGATTCAAGATGGCGTACACACGGAGCTTGAAGTCGAGGGGGCGCGAGGGTGGACTGATCATCTACCATGGAGTCATGTTGAAGGTGGAGCTGAATTGAGGGGCTACGGTGTAAGGATCCAGGGAATCGAAGCCTATTCAGCAAGCAGGAAAAGCGAGTGACACGTAATTTGGACTGGAGCCCAGTGGTCTGATGGAAGCGTGAAACTCGTCATTGATCGGTGATGATCGGTGGTACTCTGCAGTGTGGGTTGAGTGGTGTGGGTCGCGATCCTTGAGACTCGACCGGGACAGCGGAGGCTCGACGCGGTAATAGCGGCGAGGTGTGCGGTATGCACGGGACATGGAGACGGGCCAGGGCTCTGGTGGTCATATATGTGGTGAGACAACTGCGAATTTGACTCGAGATGACTACAAGCAATGGTGAAATTCCTTCAAGTTTCAGACAGGCGGTTAAGAAAGGAGCAGTGATGTTGAGTTCAGGTAACTCTTATGTGTGACACCCAATATGTGAGTTGTTCATTTTCACGCAGGTCAGTGATCAGTGTGTGATGCGTTGAACGAAGCTCTGGAAGTTGGGAGCATACACTAGAGTAAATAGGAACTTAATTTTGTTCGAGTGTTGACTGTGGTCAAGAAAAGGAGGGACTATAAGTGGCAGGTGGAGTCACATGGAGTCTTTGGAGTAGCAGCGGTACTCATGGGATAAGCTCAAGTCCAATGTACATGGAAGTTTGACGCATTGACGAATTCATGGTGATGGAGAATATTCGCCAAGGTGGAGTTTGTTAGAGTTGTGTCGAATATTGTGTACAAGGTAGGTTACAGTTGGACTTGTAGTTGTATTGTGTTTAGATAGGATATAGAGTCGTGTCCTAGTAGGACACTTGTATCCTAGGTCTCTCATGTATAGTGGGGGTAGACACACGATGTAACCTATGCCAACATAATAGCACCGGAACGTAGGGGAAGCCGGCGGCTTGTGCCGGCGTCCAGGGCGACCGGGTGCGGTATTGTGACGGTGTCACGGGGAGGAGCGCCCGTAGTCAGGCCCCGGGGATGTAGCCATATCGGCGAACCTCGTTAACAAAGCTCGGTGTTGTGCTCGTGTGATTGTTTGGTCCTCGGATGATTGACGGTATGCCTCGGTTTTATTCTAACATGAGCAGATCTTGGATGAGACGTCTATGTCCAGAACAAGTTAAATTAGCCACTCAAAGCTTGAAACTGTACCATCACGAAACACATGTTCAGAAGAACAATGTCAATTAGCCAAACTCACAGTGAATCTTCTACATCCAGAAGAAAATTGCACTCAAATTTTTCATACAGCAGGTTAAAACTCACATTCTGACAAATCAGGGAAGCTTTATGTCCAGAACATGAACAAACTGAAAATCTAGCAACAAACTCGCATTGCTTCCACGTAGCAATTTAAAAAACATCACAACACTGTTTATATACACATTCAGGACAATATATAACCCACTAAAGAAAATTCCTCATGTCTTTCCAACCAAACATGGCTCCACCTTTTTCTTGGACTAAATCACACTAAGCTCTATCAGATCTTGTGATGTCTGCCAATATCTCCCTTGAACCTAGCTCTAACCATGCAACCAGCTTTCTGACACTTGATACCTAAGGTGTTATGACGATTATTGCAATGTTTTTCGACCTGAAAGTTGCGAGCAAACAAACAGTAGTACATCCATTGTTAAATTAAGGCAATGCTGCTGATGTCAAAGGTTTGCAAAAAATATAACAAAAATTAAAGACATACCTGTGATTTTAATATTGGATTTGGCTCGCCATCTTCAAGAAAGCACATTAGACACACTATTTTGTTTTTGGGGGTTTCTGCCACATGGCTCAAGTAGATCGCGTATGTCTTCTTATCCGGATCATCGTCGTCCTCCTCCTCCAACTCCTCCTGCTCCACCACCACCACCACCTCCTCCTCCACCTCCTCCTCCTCTTCCTCCTTCTCCACCTCCTCCTCCTCTTCCTCCTTCACCTCCTCCTCCTGCCAAAATCATACTTAGTGACTTGACATTCAAATATTAGGCTGAAGAAAATTCAAAGGTGCCGAAGAGGGGGTAGGACGTCAGAGGTGCAAGGTAGAAAGACTGAAGATAGTGAACCTGCATGTGCGAAGGGCACCACATGGATTTCAGTTATTCTAACAACCAATCTCACTATTCCAATGTAGTTGCAGTCTATGTATGTATGCTGGTGACACTAGCTTTCAACCTAGTTGCGTTCATTGATCTTGCACTGCAATTGAGCTTTTGCTGATTGTACACAGGAAGTTCATTTGAGCAAAGACATTTTGATATCAAGTTTGATACGTACTAATCAGTCAACATCACTAGATGAAATTTACCAACAGAAAAATCGAGATTTAGTGCCAATTCTCTTTAACATAACTGAAGAAACTCCAACCTTTCAGCAAAGATTCAGTGTCAATTACATTTTCCTACGCTGGATTACTGCCGGCAAAGATTCATACCTCAAGAGAGATGATCGTGCGGTCGCAGCGATCCGGCGGTGAAGGCGAGGTCGGGGCCATGTGTTGGGACGCAGCCACACCATGGCCACTCGCCTCGGGTCCCTCCTGCAGATGGCACGGCGAGGAAGCGTTGACGACGGCAGCGACGAGCACGTCGCTGTGCGGGGAGGCGGCCGCGCCGTGCTCACTCGCCTCCGCTACTCCCTCCTGCAGCGGGAGCGGTGAGGTCGTGGATGCCGAGGACTCCACGCCGGCGAGCGATGCGGCGAGGTTGTCCCCGAGCACAGGGGGACGCGCTGGGGAGGAGGCGTTGAGGACGGCGGTCGCGAGCACGTCGCTGCGCCTGGAGGCGGCTGTGCCGTGATCACTGCCCCCCGGTGCTCCCTCCTGCAGCAGGGGCAGCGATGGCGTGGATGCCGAGGATTCCACGCCGGCGAGCGATGCGGCGAGGTTGGCCTCGAGCGCAGGGAGATGCGCTGGCGACGACCCGTTGAGAAGGGCGGCGGCGAGCACGTCGATGTGCGGGGAGGTGGCCGCGTCGTCTCCACTCGCCTCCGGTGCTTCCTCCTGCACCGGGGACGGCGAGGCCACCCACCACCACCGCCGCCGCCACCGCCGAACAAGCACGAACCAGAGCCATCGCCGCGGCGACGAGGCCAGCCACCACCACCACCGAGCTGGCGCGCCCTGGTGCTCCCCTGGCTCCTCCGCACGCCTCATGGCGTTCTTGAGTCGGTTCTTGCGTTCTTGGCCAAGGCTGGCAGCCAAGAACCCTTCTTGCTTTCGAGCGCGAGAGGACGGCTTCCCGGTGGTCGACGGTGAGGGGCACAGCGCGGAAGTTTCTTGTCTTCGTGCGCCAATGCGCGTTGAACGGGCGAAGGAGGTCGGCGGCGAAGCAGAGCCTCAGGCCTCAGCGGTGAGGCAGGGCTCGGAGTGGAGGGGGGCGGGAGAAGGGAGGCGAGAAGGCAGGGATGGATTTTTTTTTCGGGATGACATGGAGGCGAGGGGGCTTTGGGTTTAACTCATCCCGTTTCCTATTCTGGCACGTGGGACCAGGATAGGCTAACAGTGCGTCATCCGCACAAATTCCATGTTGATTACCAAATTGAGATATAATTTCAAAGCCAGATTTTAAGGCATCTCCAATCATAAATCCCAAATTGATTCTTCATTTGTCCATGAACGTGTCCGTACATTGGTTCCCCATTTGTCCACGGTTCAAACGCTCCGAATGTGTCTACTCTCTTCTTCGTTTTTTACAACAAAAGGACTTTATTCATGAGAGAATCGATAGACCGTTCACTGTAGATGATGAATAAAGTCAGGGATAGAGTCATCACAAAACCTCGACGATCTAGGATTAAAGGCGGATTTTGCTAGACTATTAGCCACCTCATTGGCCTCACGAAAGCAATGCAGAAAATCAACACGACTACCATCACTGGCAAGTTGCTTGCACTCCACGATCACGGGTACGTCAGGTCTAGAATATCCATCCTCCCCTTTGACAACATCAATAGCGAATGAGTTGTCAGACTCAATGATCAGCTTGTTACATCCAATGGTCGCAGCCAAGTACAAACCATTTCTCGCCGCTAGAATCTCAACCGAGTCAACTCCAAAAACATGAGGAACAAACCACGATGTTGCAGCGATAAAATTCCCATGTTCATCATGAGCTACAAGCCTAGTAGCCTCTGAAAGTGTTTCCGCTGAAAAGGAAGAATCAACATTTATTTTTCTGAACCCCTTAACGGGCTTCTTCCATATATGATCCCACTTCCGCTTCCGGATTTTCAATTTAGATGCTCTAATAAAGTTTGTAGCCAGGACCTCAATAGATATTGTTGATCTTTCAAGCAATTGAACTGCTTCACCTTTCACCCACTGCTTCTGCTGCCACCATAAGAACCACACAACAACTAGTGCAAGTTCCACTGAAGAAATGTCCCACGAAACCAATTCAAGCTTACATAAGATTTTTAGGGTGATTGTTCCTCACCGATCTTTCACAATAGCTTTCCGCACTTCCTCATAGAGACCTAGTGACTTTCAAACATCCTTTGCTCTAGCACAATCGAACAAACAATGTTTGATATCCTCCGGTCCAGGGACACATATCAGGCATTGAACATGTGTTCTAATGTGTCGACCCGCAAGAACACCATAGCATGGCAGAACCCCATGTAGGACCTTCCTGGAAAATGTTTTAACCATCGCTAATAGTCCTAGTCTCCAAATTTCCTTCCAAATAGGCTTTTCATCTACACTCCCTTGTCCATCCGTTGTGCATATTATTTGCCCATGGTGGTGTTCCCATTCTCTGTGATAAGCAGAACGGACAGAGAAGGCACCTGAGCGGGTATACTTCCAGGCTATGAAACCCTCAATAACTTGCACATTCAAAGGGAATTTGGAGAATGTGTTGAGCATCAACTGGTGAAAAGAGATCCCGGATTAGCATTTCGTCCCACAATCCAGGATTAGTAAGCTCTTCTACTTTTGATAGCATAATTGCCCCCTTGGGATTAGCCTTCCTGCTTGGGCTGGATGGTACCCATAGATCACTCCAAATATTAATATCTTAGGTGGTGGTCACTCTCTAGGTACATACCTTGTTAAAGATCTAGATGCCCGAGACAATGCTTTGCCATGGAAAAGAAAGCCCCTCTTTTGGCCCAACCTTTAAAATGTTTCCATCCAGATAATATTTGGTGATCAACATGCGTTCACACAAAGAATTTGGGTTTTGGACTAGTTGTTAACACTATTTTGCTAATATATATAGCACATTTGAAACTATGAAGGTCCCTAAACCCCATGCCCCTTTATTCTTTGGAATTGTTAAGTTGTGATCCAAATTACTCCTATAAAGGATGCTTGAGTACCCGTGTTAGGACCGAGAGTATATCTGAAGGAAATATGCCCTAGAGGCAATAGTAAAGTTATTATTTATTTCCTCATATCATGATAAATGTTTATTATTCATGCTAGAATTGTATTAACCGGAAACATGATACATGTGTGAATACATAGACAAACATATAGTCACTAGTATGCCTCTACTTGACTAGCTCATTAATCAAACATGGTTATGTTTCCTAACCATAGACATGTGTTGTCATTTGATTAATGGGATCACATCATTAGAAGAATAATGTGATTGACATGACCCATTCCGTTAGCCTAGCACTTGATCATTTAGTATATTGCTATTGCTTTCTTCATGACTTATACATGTTCCTATAACTATGAGAAATATGCAACTCCCGTTTACTGGAGGAACACTTTGGGTACTACCAAACGTCACAACGTAACTGGGTGATTATAAAGGAGTACTACAGGTGTCTTCGAAGGTACATGTTGAGTTGGCGTATTTCGAGATTAGGCTTTGTCACTCCAATTGTCGAAGAGGTATCTCTGGGCCCTCTCGGTAATGCACATCTTTATAAGCCTTGCAAGCAATGTGACCAAATGAGTTGGTACGGAATGATGCATTACGGAACGAGTAAAGAGACTTGCCGGTAACGAGATTGAACTAGGTATTGGATACCGACGATCAAATCTCGGGCAAGTAACATACCGATGACAAAGGGAACAACGTATGTTGTTATGCGGTTTGACCGATAAAGATATTCGTAGAATATGTAGGAACCAATATGGGCATCCAGGTTCCGCTATTGGTTATTGACCGAGAATAGTTCTAGGTCATGTCTACATAGTTCTCGAACCCGTAGGGTCCGCACGCTTAACGTTACGATGACAGTTTTATTATGAGTTTATAAGTTTTGATGTACCGAAGTTTGTTCAGAGTCCCGGATGTGATCACGGACATGACGAGGAGTCTCGAAATGGTCGAGACATAAAGATTGATATATTGGACGACTATATTCGGACACCGGAATTGTTCCGGGTGATTTCGGAGAAAACCGGAGTGCCGGAGGGGTTACCGAAACCCCCCGGGGAAGTATTGGGCCTTAGTGGGCCTGAGGGGAAAGAGATGGCAGCAGCCCAGGAGGTGGCGCCCCCCCCATGGGGAGTCCGAATTGGACTAGGGAGGGGGGCGCGGCCCCTCTTTCCCTCTCCCTCTCCCTCTCTTTCCTTCCCCCTTCCTCCTTCCTAGTAGGACTAGGAAAGGGGAATCCTACTCCCACTAGGAGGAGGATTCCCCCCTCCTTGGCGCGCCCCCTAGGGCCGGCCGGCCTCCCCCTTGCTCCTTTATATACGGGGGCGGGGGGGGGGGGCACCCCATAGACACACAAGTTGATCTACGGATCGTTCCTTAGCCGTGTGCGATGCCCCCCTCCACCATATTCCACCTCGGTCATATCGTCGCGGAGTTTAGGCGAAGCCCTGTGCCGGTAGAACATCATCATCGTCACCACGCCGTCATGCTGACGGAACTCATCCCCGAAGCTTTGCTAGATCGGAGCCCGGGGATCGTCATCGAGCTGAACGTGTGCTGAACTCGGAGGTGCCGTACGTTCGGTGCTTGGATCGGTCGGATCGTGAAGATGTACGACTACATCAACCGCGTTGTGTAACGCTTCTGCTTACGGTCTACGAGGGTACGTGGACAACACTCTCCCCTCTCGTTGCTATGCCATCACCATGATCTTGCGTGTGCGTAGGAAATTTTTTGAAATTACTACGTTCCCCAACAGTGGTATCAGAGCCTAGGTTTTATGCGTTGATGTTATATGCACGAGTAGAACACAAGTGAGTTGTGGGCGATACAAGTCATACTGCTTACCAGCATGTCATACTTTGGTTCGGCGGTATTGTGAGATGAAGTGGCCCGGACCAACATTACGCGTACGCTTACGCGAGACTGGTTTCACCGTTACGAGCACTCATGCTTAAAGGTGGCTGGCGGGTGTCTGTCTCTCTCACTTTAGCTGAATCGAGTGTGGCTACTCCCGGTCCTTGCGAAGGTTAAAACAGCACCAACTTGACGAACTATCGTTGTGGTTTTTATGCGTAGGTAAGAACGGTTCTTGCTAAAGCCCGTAGCAGCCACGTAAAATTTGCAACAACAAAGTAGAGGACGTCTAACTTGTTTTTGCAGGGCATGTTGTGATGTGATATGGTCAAGACGTGATGCTATATTATATTGTATGAGATGATCATGTTTTGTAACCGAAGTTATCGGCAACTGGCAGGAGCCATATGGTTGTCGCTTTATTGTATGAAATGCAAACGCCCTGTAATTGCTTTACTTTATCTCTAAGCGGTAGCGATAGTCGTAGAAGCAATATATGGCGTAACGACAATGATGCTACGATGGAGATCAAGGTGTCGCGCCGGTGACGATGGTGATCACGACGGTGCTTCGAAGATGGAGATCACAAGCACAAGATGATGATGGCCATATCATATCACTTATATTGATTGCATGTGATGTTTATCCTTTATGCATCTTATCTTGCTTTGATTGACGGTAGCATTTTAAGATGATCTCTCACTAATAATCAAGAAGTGTTCTCCCTGAGTATGCACCGTTGCGAAAGTTCTTCGTGCTGAGACACCACGTGATGATCGGGTGTGATAGGCTCTACGTTCAAATACAACGGGTGCAAAACAGTTGCACACGCGGAATACTCAGGTCATACTTGACGAGCCTAGCATATACAGATATGGCCTCAGAACACGGAGACCGAAAGGTCGAGCGTGAATCATATAGTAGATATGATCAACATAGTGATGTTCACCATTGAAACTACTCCATCTCACGTGATGATTGGACATGGTTTAGTTGATTTGGATCACGTGATCACTTAGATGACTAGAGAGATGTCTGTCTAAGTGGGAGTTCTTAAGTAATATGATTAATTGAACTTAAATTTATCATGAACTTAGTACCTGATAGTATTTTGCTTGTCTATGTTTGTTTGTAGATATATGGCTCGTGCTGTTGTTCCGTTGAATTTTAATGCGTTCCTTGAGAAAGCAAAGTTGAAAGATGATGGTAGCAATTACACAGACTAGGTCCGTAACCTGAGGATTATCCTCATTGCTGCACAGAAAAGTTACGTCCTGGAAGCACCGCTGGGTGCCAGGCCTGCTACTGATGCAACTGACGACGTTAAGAACGTCTGGCAGAGCAAAGCTGATGACTACTCGATAGTTCAGTGTGCCATGCTTTACGGCTTAGAACCGGGTCTTCAACGACGTTTTGAACGTCATGGAGCATATGAGATGTTCCAGGAGTTGAAGTTAATATTTCAAGCAAATGCCCGGATTGAGAGATATGAAGTCTCCAATAAGTTCTATAGCTGCAAGATGGAAGAGAATAGTTCTGTCAGTGAACATATACTCAAAATGTCTGGGTATAATAATCACTTGATTCAACTGGGAGTTAATCTTCCTGATGATAGTGTCATTGACAGAATTCTTCAATCACTGCCACCAAGCTACAAGAGCTTCGTGATGAACTATAATATGCAAGGGATGAACAAGACTATTCCCGAGCTCTTCGCGATGCTAAAAGCCGCGGAGGTAGAAATCAAGAAGGAGCATCAAGTGTTGATAGTTAACAAGACCACCAGTTTCAAGAAAAAGGGCAAAGGGAAGAAGAAGGGAAACTTCAAAAAGAACAGCAAGCAAGTTGCTGCTCAAGAGAAGAAACCCAAGTCTGGACCTAAGCCTGAAACTGAGTGCTTCTACTGCAAGCAGACTGGACACTGGAAGCGGAACTGCCCCAAGTATTCGGCGGATAAGAAGGATGGTAAAGTGAACAAAGGTATATGTGATATACATGTTATTGATGTGTACCTTACTAATGCTCGTAGTAGCACCTGGGTATTTGATACTGGTTCTGTTGCTAATATTTGCAACTCGAAACAGGGACTACAGATTAAGCGAAGATTGGCTAAGGACGAGGTGACGATGCGCGTGGGAAATGGTTCCAAAGTCGATGTGATCGCGGTCGGCACGCTACCTCTACATCTACCATCGGGATTAGTTTTAGACCTAAATAATTGTTATTTGGTGCCAGCGTTAAGCATGAACATTATATCTGGATCTTGTTTGATGCGAGACGGTTATTCATTTAAATCAGAGAATAATGGTTGTTCTATTTATATGAGTAATATCTTTTATGGTCATGCACCCTTGAAGAGTGGTCTATTTTTATTGAATCTCGATAGTAGTGATACACATATTCATAGTGTTGAAACCAAAAGATGCAGAGTTAATAATGATAGTGCAACTTATTTGTGGCACTGCCGTTTAGGTCATATCGGTGTAAAGCGCATGAAGAAACTCCATACTGATGGGATTTTGGAATCACTTGATTATGAATCACTTGGTACTTGCGAACCGTGCCTCATGGGCAAGATGACTAAAACTCCGTTCTCCGGAACTATGGAGCGAGCAACTGATTTGTTTGAAATCATACATACTGATGTTTGTGGTCCAATGAATGTTGAGGCTCGCGGCGGATATCGTTATTTTCTCACCTTCACAGATGATTTGAGCAGATATGGGTATATCTACTTGATGAAACACAAGTCTGAAACATTTGAAAAGTTCAAAGAATTTCAGAGTGAAGTAGAAGATCATCGTAACAGAAAAATAAAATTTCTACGATCTGATCGTGGAGGAGAATATTTGAGATACGAGTTTGGTCTACACTTGAAACAACACGGAATAGTTTCGCAACTCACGCCACCCAGAACACCACAACGAAATGGTGTGTCCGAACGTCGTAATCGTACTTTACTAGATATGGTGCGATGTATGATGTCTCTTACTGATTTACCGCTATCGTTTTGGGGTTATGCTTTAGAGACGGCCGCATTCACGTTAAATAGGGCACCATCAAAATCCGTTAAGATGACGCCTTATGAACTATGGTTTGGCAAGAAACCAAAGTTGTCGTTTCTTAAAGTTTGGGGTTGCGATGCTTATGTGAAGAAACTTCAACCAGATAAGCTCGAACCCAAATCGGAGAAACGTTTCTTCATAGGATACCCAAAAGAGACTATTGGGTACACCTTCTATCACAGATCTGAGGGCAAGATTTTCGTTGCTAAAATCGGATCCTTTCTAGAGAAGGAGTTTCTCTCGAAAGAAGTGAGTGGGAGGAAAGTAGAACTTGATGAGATAACTGTATCTACTCCCTTATTGGAAAGTAGTTCATCACAAGAACCGGTTCCTGTGACAACTACACCAATTAGTGAGGAAGCTAATGATATTGATCATTAAACTTCAGATCAAGTTTCTACTGAACCTCGTAGGTCTACCAGAGTAAGATACGCACCAGAGTGGTACGGTAATCCAATTCTGGAAGTCATGTTGCTTGACCATGATGAACCTACGAACTATGAGGAAGCGATGATGAGCCCAGATTCCGCAAAATGGCTAGAGGCCATGAAATCTGAGATGGGATCCATGTATGAAAACAAAGTATGGACTTTGGTTGACTTGCCCGATGATTGGCAAGCAATCGAGAATAAATGGATCTTTAAGAAGAAGACTGACACTGATGGTAATGTAACTGTCTATAAAGCTCGACTTGTTGCGAAAGGTTTTCGACAAGTTCAAGGAGTTGACTACGATGAGACTTTCTCACCCGTAGCGATGCTTAAGTCTGTCCGAATCATGTTAGCTATTGCTGCATTTCATAATTATGAAATTTGGCAAATGGATGTCAAAACTGCATTCTTGAATGGATTTCTGGAAGAAGAGTTGTATATGATGCAACCAGAAGGTTTTGTAGATCCAAAAGGTGCTAACAAAGTGTGCAAGCTCCAACGTTCCATTTATGGACTGGTGCAAGCATCTCGGAGTTGGAATACACGCTTTGATAGTGTGATCAAAGCATATGGTTTTATACAGACTTTTGGAGAAGCCTGTATTTACAAGAAAGTGAGTGGGAGCTCTGTAGCATTTCTGATATTATATGTAGATGACATATTATTAATTGGAAATGATATAGAATTTCTGGATAGCATAAAGGGATACTTGAATAAAAGTTTTTCAATGAAAGACCTCGGTGAAGCTGCTTATATATTGGGCATCAAGATCTATAGAGATAGATCAAGATGCTTAATAGGACTTTCACAAAGCACATACCTTGATAAAATTTTGAAAAAGTTCAAAATGGATCAGGCAAAGAAAGGGTTCTTGCCCGTACTACAAGGTGTGAAGTTGAGTCAAACTCAATGCCCGACCACAGCAGAAGATAGAGAGAAAATGAAAGATGTTCCCTATGCTTCAGCCATAGGCTCTATCATGTATGCAATGCTGTGTACCAGACCTGACGTATGCTTAGCAATAAGCTTGGCAGGAAGGTACCAAAGTAATCCAGGAGTGGATCACTGGACAGCGGTCAAGAACATCCTGAAATACCTGAAAAGGACTAATGATATGTTTCTCTTATATGGAGGTGACAAAGAGCTAGTCGTAAATGGTTACATCGATGCAAGCTTTGACACTGATCCGGATGATTCTAAATCGCAAACGGGATACGTGTTTTTATTAAACGATGGAGCTGTAAGTTGGTGCAGTTCTAAACAAAGCGTCGTGGCGGGATCTACATGTGAAGCGGAGTACATAGCTGCTTCAGAAGCAGCAAATGAAGGAGTCTGGATGAAGGAGTTCATTTCCGATCTAGGTGTCATACCTAGTGCATCGGGACCAATGAAAATCTTCTGTGACAATACTGGTGCAATTGCCTTGGCAAAGGAATCCAGATTTCACAAGAGGACCAAGCACATCAAGAGACACTTCAATTCCATTCGGGACCAAGTCCAAGTGGGATACATAGAGATTTGCAAGATACATACGGATCTGAATGTTGCAGACCCGTTGACTAAGCCACTCTCACGAGCAAAACATGATCATCACCAAGACTCCATGGGTGTTAGAATCATTACTATGTAATCTAGATTATTGACTCTAGTGCAAGTGGGAGACTGAAGGAAATATGCCCTAGAGGCAATAGTAAAGTTATTATTTATTTCCTCATATCATGATAAATGTTTATTATTCATGCTAGAATTGTATTAACCGGAAACATGATACATGTGTGAATACATAGACAAACATATAGTCACTAGTATGCCTCTACTTGACTAGCTCATTAATCAAAGATGGTTATGTTTCCTAACCATAGACATGTGTTGTCATTTGATTAATGGGATCACATCATTATAAGAATAATGTGATTGGCATGACCCATTCCGTTAGCCTAGCACTTGATCGTTTAGTATATTGCTATTGCTTTCTTCATGACTTATACATGTTCCTATAACTATGAGAAATATGCAACTCCCGTTTACTGGAGGAACACTTTGGGTACTACCAAACGTCACAATGTAACTGGGTGATTATAAAGGAGTACTACAGGTGTCTCCGAAGGTACATGTTGAGTTGGCGTATTTCGAGATTAGGTTTTGTCACTCCAATTGTCGGAGAGGTATCTCTGGGCCCTCTCGGTAATGCACATCTTTATAAGCCTTGCAAGCAATGTGACCAAATGAGTTGGTTACGGAATGATGCATTACGGAACGAGTAAAGAGACTTGCCGGTAACGAGATTGAACTAGGTATTGGATACCGACGATCAAATCTCGGGCAAGTAACATACCGATGACAAAGGGAACAACGTATGTCGTTATGCGGTTTGACCGATAAAGATATTCATAGAATATGTAGGAACCAATATGGGCATCCAGGTTCCGCTATTGGTTATTGACCGAGAATAGTTCTAGGTCATGTCTACATAGTTCTCGAACCCGTAGGGTCCGCACGCTTAACGTTATGATGACAGTTTTATTATGAGTTTATATGTTTTGAAGTACCGAAGTTTGTTCAGAGTCCCAGATGTGATCACGGACATGACGACGAGTCTCCAAATGGTCGAGACATAAAGATTGATATATTGGACGACTATATTCGGACACCGGAATTGTTCCGGGTGATTTCGGAGAAAATCGGAGTGCCGGAGGGGTTACCGAAACCCCCCGGGGAAGTATTGGGCCTTAGTGGGCCTGAGGGGAAAGAGAGGGCAGCAGCCCAGGAGGTGGCGCCCCCCCCATGGGGAGTCCGAATTGGACTAGGGAGGGGTGCGCGGCCCCTCTTTCCCTCTCCCTCTCCCTCTCTTTCCTTCCCCCTTCCTCCTTCCTAGTAGGACTAGGAAAGGGGAATCCTACTCCCACTAGGAGGAGGATTCCCCCCTCCTTGGCGCGCCCCCTAGGGCCGGCCGGCCTCCCCCCTTGCTCCTTTATATACGGG
>NC_041393.1:56096705-56109297 GCF_002162155.2 Triticum dicoccoides | reverse complement strand
ACACAAGTTGATCTACGGATCGTTCCTTAGCCGTGTGCGGTGCCCCCCTCCACCATATTCCACCTCGGTCATATCGTCGCGGAGTTTAGGCGAAGCCTTGCGCCGGTAGAACATCATCATCGTCACCACGCCGTCGTGCTGACGGAACTCATCCCCGAAGCTTTGCTGGATCGGAGCCCGGGGATCGTCATCGAGCTGAACGTGTGCTGAACTCGGAGGTGCCGTACGTTCGGTGCTTGGATCGGTCGGATCGTGAAGACGTACGACTACATCAACCGCGTTGTGCTTACGCTTCCGCTTACGGTCTACGAGGGTACGTGGACAACACTCTCCCCTCTCGTTGCTATGCCATCACCATGATCTTGCGTGTGCGTAGGATTTTTTTTGAAATTACTACGTTCCCCAACAATATCGACCAGGGGGGGGGGGGTGAATGAGAGATTCAAAAATTCTTGCGAATGTTTTGAACTGATCCGACACACAGTAGCGGAAGTAAGGTACGGTAGACAAGAACTCAATCAAGCATGCTATTGAGGAACATATCTATCAAGATAGAAAGCTATAATAGTTCGAGCATAGGATATCACAGGTTTGAAAACAATGATGGTAATGCAATATGCAAACAAATACAGTAGCATGAGAGAAAACATGATATGAACTGCAAGGAAAACACATGAGTAAGAACTATGACGAGGAGAATGAATAGAGACACGCGAAACTCACGCTAGTCTTATCAAGTGCGAATGAAAAGGAACACAACCCGAAAGACTACACTGACGATGAGAATGCAACACGGTGAGCAACGAATGATAACAGATGAGAACGACAGAAATTATAGCAATGAATGATATGCGATAGTCAAAGAATGATCAGATAAACTATCGTCATAGATCACAAAAATAAACTGCTGGATGTAATGCAGTAAAGTAGATTGAATCAGTGGTGCTCTATGGCGACAGAGAGATTTGGTAGACCAGATCGCCCTTCTGCCAAAGGACTATGTCTGGTTGGAGGGGTTGTGATTTAATACAGAAGATAAACTCTATTCGCCCTATTCTCCTTCAACTCGGAGCTGATCAGACTCTAGTTAATTTCAATCGTGGTAGATACTTGTCAGCGATCTCCAAACCTTTGACTGACCTTCGCAAACCACAATGACTCTTGGTTGCTGAAGATCTTTCTCGGTGAAGACAACAACTCTTCAACACTCGATCCGACACCTATCCGTCTAGTGAGTGCGCGGCTCTCAAGAGTAATAGGTACAAGAACTCTAACTCATAACTACTATGATGCTAAACCACTGTCTAAGTCTTGGGCTCTTGATTCTTTTTATCTCGATGGATCTTAAACTCAAATCACTCGGAGAGGGATGCTCAATCAATCTTCTCAAAAATCTTAAGCGGAGCAGCCAACGGACAATGTTGGAGCGGGGTGTCTATTTATAGCCGCAGCCTTCCCTGAAGGGAAATGACCAAATTGGACATGTGGAGCAGCCAATGGTGGAATAACACGAGTCAAACGGTCTGAAATTTGAGCACAACAGTAACATTCCTCACGGAGCAAGTAATGCTAACTCAGTTCGAAAGATATCTCCTGCAGCACGAAGAACAACATCTACTGCTAGCAGGTAATCATTGAAACACAAAGAGATTTCTCTCCGTCTCTCATAGGTTTGGGCTAAGAATCACATCAGATCTAAGCTTCGAGAACCTATATACCCCTCTTAATAGTACGGAGGTCCTATGAGTCAAATAAATGAAAGAAGAACAACGAAATGAATACTACGTCTTCACTTTGTCTTTGACTTCCATTCGCCGCAATCAATTTTCTTCGAACAAAATATCCAAACCAATTTCTTCACGTCAGAAATAGTTTTCGAGGGATTAACTCCTTCGCATCAATCTTCTCGCCTACATGTCTTCAATAGATGTAGCTCGTTCTTCTCTGCAACACATTTATTCTTCGGTGAAGTTCCTTGAACTTGACACTGGAGACAACATTCTCTTCGGTTTCTGCATGGACTATTTCTCTCTGTATGCACTAGCAAACAAACCAGTCCACGCCTATTTCTGTCAACAATCTCCAAAACACAGGAGGGCAAATATTGCACCAACATTCCGCCTCCCTGTTTGCCTCTTGGGCTGAGAGAGCCTCCAAGTCGTCTATTGTCGTCTGTTTGCTATCGGCGTACTATACGCTCTTTGGCGGGCTGGTCTGGTTGCGCCAGCCGGGCAGTCGTTGGGTAGCTCCTCCCTGGGCCTCTCGGGGCATCTCCGATCCATACGATCAGTCCAGACGGCACGGACCGGGGCGACCCGGTTGGACGGTCCATGACAGGTGGATCGTGGGGTGTGCCAGGTGCCGCCATCATTGGGAGGAGGTGTAATAACTAGTAATTTAGATAGAGCGAGGACTTTTTCCCAATTGAGCATTGCATTCATCATCCAATATCCAGGGTAAATTTAAAACTTTCATTTGAATTTGGGATTTCCATTTTCATGCCCGTGGTTACTTAGTTCTGCTCAATTTTCCCAGGCCAACTAACTTTGCTCACTTTTCCCCTCCCCCCTCCACAACCTGCTCACAAAAGTCCAAACGGAGCACTATCGTCTAGTCAAAGACTTTAACCGTTACCTCAAAACTAGTGGGGCCGCGTGATATCCTGATAGGTGGGGCAATTTACATGGCGCGTGACATTTTTAACATGTAATGGAAGGAGCGCGACACAGTTGGTAATAAAAAAAGATCTTGTACGATGTTTTAAGGCGGAAATAACAAGGCCCGATCTAGCAATAAAATGGTTGTCACCGTAATGAACTTATGTTAAGGCAGGTGGGTCCAACTTAATTTGGCAGTGCATCAAGTGAAACGTACCCTCGTGCCCGACTGAACCCTCCTCTTGCTCCCCACTTCGTTCTCGATGGCGGGCGGCAAAGCTATCATTCTCGGCTGCGGTGGATGAGGTGAGTGAATTTGACACCCTACTCCATGTAAATTTAGATCTGACCACGTCGCCTATGTTTTTAGCCGATTTGGAATCTAGATTGTGGGGGCGAGGGTGGGCTGAACAATATGCAGAGTGGCATTGACAAACAAGGGGGATGCTGTTGCAAGGGTTGCTTCAGTTAATTGGAAACCAATAGAATTACTGAATTAGATGACCCTACAGATTTGTTTACTGCACCAATGGCCGACACTGAGATGGCAATTTTTTTGGCATTCCAATAGATGATTAAGATAAGGAGGAGAAGGTGAATCTAGTTTTCCTGCTGATGCTAATAGAGATTCATCTAAAGATGCGGATGGACAGTTAATGGAAGATGCTGCAGATGGTGTTGATGATGCACATGATGATGAAGTGGGGAAGTTGTGGAAAAACACGGATGAGTTTAGGATGTCTTTCAAGACTTATGCAGTCAAACATGAGTTTGATGCCAAGACTAATACTACCGGGAAAGGGCTTTGATACGTCTCCAACGTATCTCTAATTTTCTATCGTTCCATGCTATTATAGTATCAATCTTGGATCTTTTATAGGCAATTATACAATATTTTTGGGACTAACCTATTAATATAGTGCCCAGAGCCAGTTGTTGTTTTCCCCTTGTTTTTTGGCTTTTCAAGAAGTCAATATAAAAAAGAGTCCAAACGGAGAAAAAACTTTGGATTAATTTTTTCTGGACCAGAAGAGACCATAGAAGGTTCAGAAGAAGACATGACGAGCCACGAGGGAGCGACAAGCTTGGGAGGCACGGCCCGAGGGGGGCCCCTAGGCTTGTGGGCCCCTCGTGGCACCTCTTGACCTAATTCCTCCTCTATGAATTCTCAAATATTCCCCTGACATCAGAGAGTCACCCAAAATACTTTTTCCGCCGCCACAAGTTTCTCTTCTCGCGAGATCCCATCTGGAGGCCTTCCCCGGCACTCTGCTGGAGGGGCTCTACATCAACCTTTCTGCCCTTCCGATGATGTGTGAGTAGTTTACCACAGACCTATGGGTCCATAGCTAGTAGCTAGATGGCTTCTTCTCTCTCTCTCTCTCTCTCTCTGATCTTCAATACAATGTTCTCCCCGATGTTCTTGGAGTTCTATTCGATGTAATCATTTTTTGTGGTGTGTTTGTTGGGATTTGATGAATTGTGAGTTTACGATCAGTTTATCCATGGATATTATTTCAGTCTTTTCTGAACTCTTTTATGCATGATTAAGATAGCTTTGTATTTCTCTTTGTCTATTGATTTGATTTGGCCAACGAGATTGATTTCTCTTGTAATGGGAGAGGTGTTTTGTGGTGGGTTCAACCTTGCAGTGATCTATATCCCAGTGACAGAAGGGGACAAGACACGTATTTGTATTGTTGCCATTAAGGATAAAACGATGGGGTTTTATTCATGCATGAGTTTAGTTTGTCTACAACATGTCATGTTTTTTAAGGCGTTACTCCATTCTTTATGAAATTAATACTATAGATGCGTGTTGGATAGTGATACGTCTCCGTCGTATCTATAATTTTTGATTGTTCCATGCCAATATTCTACAACTTTTACATAGTTTTGGCAAATTTTCATACTATTGGGACTAACATATTGATCCAGTGCCCAGTGCCAGTTCCTGTTTGTTGCATTTTTTTGTTTTGCAGAAAATCATTATCAAACAGAGTCCAAACGGGATAAAAACTTGCAGAGATTTTTTGGAATATATGTGAATTTTGGGAAGTGGAATCAACGCTAGACGATGCCGAGGGGCCCACGAGGGTGAGGGGCGCGCCCCAGGGGGTAGGGCGTGCCCTGGGCCCACGTGGCCACTCCGTAAGGTGGTTGGTGCCCTTCTTTCGCACAACAAAGCCGATATCCTGATAAAAATTGTGTCCAAATTTCAGCCCAATCGAAGTTACAGATCTCCGGGAGTTTAAGAAACGGTGAAAGGGCAGAATCAGGAGCGCAGAAACAGAAGGAAACAGAGAGAGATCCAGTCTCGGAGGGGCTCCCGCCCCTCTGCCGCCATGGAAGCCAAGGACCAGAGGGGAAACCCTTCTCCCATATAGGGGGAAGGTCAAGGAAGAAGAAGACGAAGAAGGGGGGATCTCTCCCCCTCTCTCTCGGTGGCGCCAGAATGCCGCCGGGGCCATCATGGCGACAATGATCTACACCAACAACTTCACCGCCGTCATCACCAACTCTTCCCCCCTCTATGTAGTGGTGTAACCCCTCTTTTACCCGCTGTAATCTCTACTTAAATATGGTGCTTAACGCTATATATTATTTCCCAATGATGTATGGCTATCCTACGATGTTTGAGTAGATCCGTTTTGTCCTATGAGTTAATTGATGATCGTGATTGGTTTGAGTTGCACGTTTTATTATTGGTGATGTCCTATGGTGCTCTCCGTGTCGCGCAAGCGTGAGGGATCCCCGCTGTAGGGTTTGCAATATGTTCATGATTTGCTTATGGTGGGTGGCATGAGTGACAGAAGCACAGACCCGAGTAAGTAGGTTGTTTGCGTATGGGAGTAAAGAGGACTTGATGCCTTATAATGCTATGGTTGGGTTTTACCTTAATGATCTTTAGTAGTTGCGGATTCTTGCTAGAGTTCCAATCATAAGTGAATATGATCCAAGAAGAGAAAGTATGTTAGCTTATGCCTCTCCCTCATATAAAATTGCAATAATGATTACTGGTCTAGTTATCGATTGCCTAGGGACAAATAACTTTCTCGTGACAAAAAGCTCTCTACTAAAACTAAGTTAGTTGTGTCTTAATCTAAACAAACCCTACTTTTTATTTACTCGTTCTTTATTATCTTGCTAACCTATCCAACAACACCTACAAGGTACTTCTAATCTCATATTTGTTCTAGGTAAAGCGAAGGTTAGGAGTGCGTAGAGTTGTATCTGTGGTCGACAGAACTTGAGGGAATATTTGTTCTACCTTTAGCTCCTTGTTGGGTTCGACACTCTTACTTATGGAAAGAGGCTACAACTGATCCCCTATACTTGTGGGTTATCAAGACCTTTTTTTGGCGCCGTTGCCGGGGAGCAATAGCGTGGGGTGAATATTCTCATGTGTGCTTGTTTGCTTTATCACTAAGTAGTTTTTATTTTCTGTTCTAAGTTGTTCTCTATCTTTAGTTATGGATATGAAACACGAAATACCAGAACAATTAGGTATACTTGCTACTCATGGAGACGGGGAACCTCCTAAAACCCTTGATGCTCATTATGTGAAGATATTATGAACTACTTTAATAATCCTGAGAAAACCCCATTCAATTATATAATGGGAGACATGTTGGATCAATGTGAATACTCTAGGGATTATCGCTTGACTTAAAAAGGGAAACTATTATGGGATCAAATTTGCATTGGTATGCTCGGCAACTATGCTTGAGATATGATTATACTTGTTGCTCTAGGATGAAGGCTCCACACCTTCCCTTTTCATGCAGATTTAGTGATAATGAAACCTTGGCTTCTTATGCTAATGGTATATATGATTACTATGATGTGGAACGAATAGAAGAATGTGTTTCTTTTAAGGGTGCTTATGAAATTGAATCTTTGTTTGAAAAGTATGAAGCTTTTAATGATGATATTTATAGGCCTGGAAATTTTGCTATACTTAAATATTGCTATGAGAATTATGAATACAATGCTGATATTGATGCATTTATTGAGAAAGTCTCCGCTATCCAAGAAGAGACTAATATTTTGCAGGAATCCATGGAAGAAGAAATTGCCAAAACTGTGAGCTCATTGGATGAAAAAGAAGGTGAGGAGAGCGAAGAAAGGAGGAAGAGTAGATTAGCTACCCGTGCCCACCTTCTAATGAGAGTAACCCTGCAACTCATAAATTGTTAAATTCCCTTTGTTCTTACTGAAGGATGAATGCTATGATAATTGCTATGATCCCATTGATTCATTTGAAATACCCCTTTTTGATGAACTTGATGCTTGCTATGCTTGTGGCAATGATGCCAATATGAATGATGCTTATGGAGATGAACTTGCTATAGTTCCTTATGTTAAGAATGAAAATTTTCTATTGCACCCACGCATCATAGCCCTATTATCTTTTTGAATTCTCCCAACTACACTATATCGGAGAAGTTTGTGCTTATTAAGGATTATATTGATGGGTTGCCTTTTACCGTTGCACATGATAATTCCGATGAATGTAATATGCATGTGCTTGCTGCTCCTACTTGCAATTATTATGAGAGAGGAACTACATCTCCACCTCTCTATGTTTCCAACACGATAAAATTGCAAGGAATTGTTTATACTATGCATTGGCCTTTACTTTGTGTGCATGAATTGTTCTTTTATGACAAGCCGATGCATAGGAATAGAGTTAGACTTCATCATTACATGATATATGTTACTTTGTGCTCACTACTAAATTATAAATCATTGTTAATTAAAATTGGATTTGATATACCTTGGGATCCGGGTGGATCCATTACTTGAGCACTGTATGCCTAGCTTAATGGCTTTAAAGAAAGCTCTGTCAGGGAGACAACCCGGAAGTTTTAGAGAGTCATTTATTTATGGTGTGTGCTTTTATAAAGTTTAAAAACAAAAAAAATAAAGTGGGGAACCTAAAACTTTTCAAAAAGAAAAGTGAAAGTGAGAGAGACGAGCATTGTTAATGTGAGAGCATGCCTTGAACTTTGTTCATGCCCATGGAAACTTTGTGAATCTTAATTAGAGAAACTTTTAAACAAAAATAATTATCCCCTTGTATAAATCCATTGTATTATAAAAATAATGTGCTAAGATTTGCCTTTAGGATGATTAGATTGCTTGTTTGGTTTGTGTGGTGCAAAAACAGAAACTTTGGCTGTAGTGCGTGATTTTACATTTTTTTACTTGAAAGTCAAACAATTCCGAAACTTATTGCACAGTACTTATATACAATTTTTTTATTTTTTATGATTTATTTCAGAATTTTTGGAGTTATAGAAGTATGGTAGATGTTTAGATTGCTACAGACTGTCCTGTTTAAGACATATTCTGTTTTTTGATGCATTGTTGTGCTCGTTTTGATGAAACTATCGATTTTATCGGTTGTATAAGCCATGGAGAAGTTATAATACAGTAGATACAATGCAAAAATAAAATATGAATGGTTTTGCAACTGTACTTAAAGTGGTGATTTGTTTTATTATACTAATGGATCTCACGAGGGTTTTGTTAGGTTTTGTGTGATTGAAGTTTTCAAGTTTTGGGTGAGATCACGATGGATGAAGGAATAAGGAGTGGCAAGAGCCTAAGCTTGGGGATGCCCGAGGCACCCCAAGGTAATATTCAAGGACTCCCAAGAAACTAAGCTTGGGGATGCCCCGGAAGGCATCCCCTCTTTCTTCTAATGATCATCGGTAATTTTACTTAGAGCTATATTTTTATTCGTCACATTATATGCGTAAATCTTGGAGCATCGTGTGCTTTTTATTTTTTCTTTTAATAATTGCACCATGCTGCTATGAGATAGTCCTTGGTTGATTTATAGAATACTCTTTGCACTTCACTTATATCTTTTGAGTATGGCTTTATAGAATGCTTCATGTGCTTCACTTATATCATTTGAAGTTTAGATTGCCTATTTCCCTACACATAGAAAACCGCCATTTGTATAATGCTCTTTTGCTTCACTTATATTTGTTAGAGCGTGGGCATATCTTTTGTAGAAAGAATTAAACTCTCTTGCTTCACTTATATCTATTTAGAGAGATGACAAGAATTGGTCATTCACATGGTTAGTCATAAAATCCTACATAAAACTTGTAGATCATTGAATATGATATGTTTGATTCCTTGCAATAGTTTTGTGATATAAAGATGGTGATATTAGAGTCATGCTAGTGAGTAATTGTGGATTGGTAGAAATACTTGTGTTGAGGTTTGTGATTCCCAAAGCATGCATGTATGGTGAACCGTTATGTGATGAAGTCGGAGCATGATTTTTTTTATTGTCATCCTTTGTGTGGAGGTCGGGATCGCGCGATGGTTAACTCCTACCAACCTTTCCCCTAGGAGCATGCGCGTAGTGCTTGGTTTCGATTACTAATAGATTTTTGCAACAAGTATATGAGTTATTTATGATTAATGTTGAGTCCATGGATTATACGCACTCTCAACCTTCCACCATTGCTAGCCTCTCTTGTGTCGCGCAACTTTCGCCAGTACCATACACACACCATATACCTTCCTCAAAACAGCCACCATACCTACCTATTATGGCATTTCCATAGCCATTCCGAGATATATTGCCATGCAACTTCCATCATCTTCATATACATGACTTGAGATTTCACCCATATTGCTTTGGATATGATCATAAGATAGCTAGCATGATGTTTTTATGGCTTGTCCGTTTTTTGATGTCATTGCTACGCTAGATCATTCCACATCCCAGTACCGCCGGAGGCATTCATATAGAGTCATATCTTTGTTCTACATATCAAGTTGTAAGTAAATAAAAGTGTGATTGTGACGCCCCCGATTCAATCGTACACTAATCATGCACGCAAATGTGTACGATCAAAATCAGGGACTCACGGGAAGATATCACAACACAACTCTAAAACATAAATAAGTCATACAAGCATCATAATACAAGCCAGGGGCCTCGAGGGCTCGAATACAAGTGCTTGATCATAGACGAGTCAGCGGAAGCAACAATATCTGAGTACAGACATAAGTTAAACAAGTTTGCCTTAAGAAGGCTAGCACAAACTGGGATACAGATCGAAAGAGGTGCATGCCTCCTGCCTGGGATCCTCCTAACTACTCCTGGTCGTCGTCAGCGGGCTGCACGTAGTAGTAGGCACCTCCGGTGTAGTAGGGGTCGTCGTCGACGGTGGCGTCTGGCTCCAGGGCTCCAGCATCTGGTTGCGACAACCAGGTAGAAGGGAAAGGGGAAAAGTGGCAGAAAAGCAACCGTGAGTACTCATCCAAAGTACTCGCAAGCAAGGAGCTACACTACATATGCATGGGTATATGTGTAAAGGGCCATATCGGTGGACTGAACTGCAGAATGCCAGAATAAGAGGGGGATAGCTAATCCTGTCGAAGACTACGCTTCTGGCAGCCTCCGTCTTGCAGCATGTAGAAGAGGGTAGATTGAAGTCCTCCAAGTAGCATCTCCAAGTAGCATCTCCAAGTAGCATCTCCAAGTAACATCTCCAGTAGCATCGCATAGCATAATCCTACTCGGCGATCCTCTCCTCGTCGCCCTGTTAGAGAGCGATCACCGGGTTGTATCTGGCACTTGGAAGGGTGTGTTTTATTAATATCCAGTTCTAGTTGTCATAAGGTCGAGGTACAACTCCAAGTCGTCCTGTTACCGAAGATCACAGCTATTCGAATAGATTAACTTCCCTGCAGGGGTGCACCAACTTACCCAACACGCTTGATCCCATTTGGCCGGACACACTTTCCCGGGTCATGCCCGGCCGCGAAAGATCAACACATCGCAGCCCCACCTAGGCTCAACAGAGAGGCCAGCACGCCGGTCTAAACCTAAGCGCACAGGTGTCTGGGCCCATCGCCCATAGCACACCTGCACGTTGCGTACGCGACCGAAAGCAGAACTAGCCTCCTTAATATAAGAGCAGGCTTACGTTCCAATCCGGCGCGCGCCACTCATTCGCTGGCGTCACGAAGTGCTTCGGCTGATACCATGATGTCGGGATACCCATAACTACTCCCGCGTAGATGGTTAGTGCATATAGGCTCGTAGCCAACTCAGATCAAATACCAAGATCTCGTTAAGCGTGTTAAGTATCCGCGAACGCCGAATAGGGCCAGGCCCACCTCTCTCCTAGGCGGTCTCAACCTGCCCTGTCGCTCCACCACAAAGATCCACACAGAGGGCCATCGGGACAAAGGTCCTTTTAGCCCCCAATCCGTGAATCACTCACGGGTACTCCTCGAGCCGACCCGACTTTAGTCACCATCTGTATAGTATGTAAGTATGTATAATATATACCCGTGATCAACTCCCGAGTGATCACGGCCCAATAGTATAGCAAGGCAGACTGACAAGAATGTAGGGCCAATGATGATAAACTAGCATCCTATACTAAGCATTTAGGATTGCGGGTTAGGTATCAATGACTGTAGAAACAACGACAGGCTATGCATCAGAATAGGATTAACGGAAAGCAGTAACATGCTGCACTACTCTAATGCAAGCAGTATAGAGGAGAATAGGCGATATCTGGTGATCAAGGGGGGGGGCTTGCCTGGTTGCTCTGGCAAGAGAGAGGGGTCGTCAACTCCGTAGTCGAACTGGGCAGCAGCAGCGTCGGTCTCGTAGTCTACCAAAGAGAAGAGGGGGAAGAAACAATAAATACAGTGCAAACATAAGCAAGACGACGCAAGACATGACAAGGAGCGGTGCTAGGTGTGTCCTAACGCAGTATGAGGTGATGCCGGCGAAGGGGGAAAACATCCGGGAAAGTATTCCCGGTGTTCCGTGTTTTCGGGCAGAGGAGCCGGAGGGGGAAAGTTGCGAGTTTGATATGTTAGGGGTGTGTGGCGGACGAACGGGCTGCGAATCCGGATTCGTCTCGTCGTTCTAAGCAACTTTCATGTACAAAGTATTTTCATCCGGGTTACGGTTTATTTTATATTAATTTTAAAAGGTTTAAATCATTTTTAGGATTTATTTAACTACTTAATTCTAACATTATACAAAACAGTACATGCTGATGTCATCATGACATCAGCATGATGTCAGCAGTCAACAGAGTTGTTGACTGGGTCGCTGACGTGTGGGTCCCACATGTCATAGGTATAATAACCAAATTAACCTATTAATTAGTTTAATTAGATAACTAGGTACCTAATGTTTAATTAGTTTAATTAAACAGGATTAATTAAGTTAATTAATTTAATTAATTAACATTTTTATTTACTTATTACTAATTTATTTATTTTTAATTAATTATATATATCTTTATAAATCGTTTTCGTTCTGGGTCTAGGCCCACCTGTCATTGGCACATGGGGGGTGGGGCCTAGCTGTCATAGGCCCAGCGGCCTTAACGGGCGTTGGGTAGACGGGTTTCTGGCGCTGGGGCTGACGCCCATCCCGTTTGGGCGCGCTTGGGGAGCGGCGGCCACGATGGGGCGGACGAGGCTCCGGCGAGCCACCGAAGAGGCGGCGACTGGCGCTGGGGTGAAGGGCAACGGCCCTGTGGGCACCGACGGTCGCGGTCGCAGCCGGAGCAGGGCGGCGCGGGTAGTGGAGAGGGCCGTCGCGGCAGATGGCACACGGCAGCGGAGCAGCAGTAGCTGCAGGCAGTGGTGGCGAGGCGAGTTGCAGGGCGAGGGCAGTAGGGGGGAGGCCACACGAGAGGCACGGGCGATGCGGCGCGTGCGCAGGGCACCAACGAGGAGGGTGGCCGGAGTAGGGCGTGTGCGGGGCGCGGCTGGCGTGCAGGTGATGCAGCGCAAGGCACGACCGACGAGCAGAGGCACGTGGGCCTGCGCGAGCGCGCGGTCGGGGGAGAGCCGCGGTCGGCGTGGTGGCGGGGGCGCGCGCGCGCGGAGGCGCGGCCAGATCCGGTGACGGGAGAGAGGGGAGG
>NC_041393.1:56088202-56096124 GCF_002162155.2 Triticum dicoccoides | reverse complement strand
AGCTAGGGTTTTGGGAGTGGGGAGGGCCATATAGGCCAGGGGGACTAGGCCGGCCAGCTGGGCCGAATGGCCCAGGGGAGGGGGGGGGGCTCTTCAACTTTGTTTTGTTTTGTTTTAATTTCTGTTGAGTCGTTTCTTTTTATTTATTTCTCCCTGCTTTATTTTAGTTACAATTTATTGTTTAGTTTTTTTGTGAAATATATACTTGGCATCTAATTTGGTATTTCAATTTAGTCCACTACCACAAAAACTCTAGTCCCCAAATAATTTAGTGCTATATTTTATTTAATTAGTGAAGGCATTTAAATAATTAGTTTTGCTACTATGTAAATCATTATGGTGTAGTTAAGCATTTCATAAAAGTTTGGTTTCACCACCCCATTTACCTATGATTTATCCGACACATTTAGAACATTTTGGTTTCATTTTTGGAAAACTGTTGTTGTTTGGCTTAATTTCAAATTTGAATTTGAATCGTTTTCGAACTAACGCGAGATTAGCGACAGTAACGGAGGTGACGTGGTGTCATTAGCAGAGGTTACTGTAGCTTGATTATCCGGGCATCACAATTCTCCTCCACTACAAGAAATCTTGTCCCGAGATTTAGGAGCAGGAGTAAGGGGTGAGGGATCTAGTTACGAAATGCTAACGGATCTTCTCAGTCTTGGTTGCTCTTCTCGAAGAGGTCGACCCATTATATTGATGTCTTCCTTTCTCTGCTTCAGGTCATCATGATGAAGTCATCATCCTTTCTTCGGAAATTTCATCGTACTAACGAAAGATTAAGGGGGTATACCGAAGAATGGATCTCTGCAGGGTAGACTATCTGGTAGACAACAATGAGGAAGGTGGCGGAAAGTAACCCTCGAATTGAAATTTAAGACAATATCGAGAGCAAAGCAAGAAGGTGCAAAATAGAAGTTTCAAGCGCATAGGCAATCGTTCATTGCCTGAAGCGAAGTGTGAAAGGGGTTCAGAGCAATGGGAATAAGTATTGCGTCTGATACCAGATTGATGATCTCATCGGAAGGTGGCTCGTGAATTACACACGAGGCCACGCGTGAGGAATAACTTTGGGAACAGGGGGTGTACAGGAGAGTCAGGTTTCGATCCTGTGGAACTGTGGGTTATGGGCCCACCATGTGGGTTAAAAATAGGAGCGGTGACATCTCGCACGGTCACAATAGCAAGGCATGTCAGAGGGTAGCCTATCAGTTATGTCGGCACAATGTTGGTAACAGGGGCGAGGGACGAAGAGAACCATTTTCCTGCCCATTGAACGAGGCGGACCAATAGGTAAAGTTCTCGTCCATCGGTGGTGACCGGAATGCTATCGACAATTTCAACAGGGTCTTACTAACACGGTTGTACACCAAGGTGTTTACATAAGCAGAAGAATATTACTGCTTAGATCCTATGGATCACAAGGAAGGTTAAACAAATCAATGGAAAGGAAAATATGATTATCAGATTAAACAGGATAATGGAAAGGAAAATGTGTTTAAACACATATTTCAAGTGTATATCCTTCCCAAGGACAAGTAGAGCATGGTACCCATGACAGGATAGAAAGTAGAAAACCATTTAGGTAAGTGGGGAGGAATCTCATGATATTACCGATACAACGGTGTTAGAATAAATGATAAAGAAAGTTTAGCATTGTGCTTCAAATGTTCTTGCTGAAGAAAGGAGTACCATATACATGCTTCGAGATAGCATTGACATGGTCAATAGGTGAAATTCAGACTTTGGAAACAAAAAGGATCCATCAGGAACAACTTATAGAATAAGTCTTACAATTTCCTCATGGAGGAATGTTTAACCTTGTTAAAAAGGAAACTATAACACTAGGTCCTCCGGTCAGGTGTGCTAGGCATGACATCACCTTGTCGAGTCGGAAAAAAAGACCAACGTTATAACTCTTGGAAAATGTGTCCCAACCATCATATCTGACCGAGATTCATATCTGATTAGTGTTAGGATACCTCGGGCTCAGGATGCTTGAGAAGAAAAGGTTCAACACCAACTGACGAGATGACAATGTAAGATTCTCAGGAAATGACTATGGAAGTGAGTTTGAAGACGAGGATTCATCATCATTAAACCAAGGAGAGGATGAGGGGGTGGCTGATGGGCTCAGCGACAATTCATCGAGAATTCCAAATGATTGGATTTCCACAATTATGTAAACAAGGAGATACCATTTGCCAGATCAAAAGTTATAATGATGCATGCTCGAGGAAAACCTACACAAGTAAACATTGGTTGAAAGATGCACCCATAATATGGACTTAGGTAGCATGATCAATGTTTAGAATGGTGATTCAATTATTGAAAGACTTAGAATGAAACTATCGCCCATTCACTTCAAAGCAATAGGGTTGCTAGAAGTACAGAATCCAAGCAGCACGGTTCACGTGTTGGTATCCTGGTTAAAATCAACACGGGGACCCAGGAATGAGCGGAGATGGCAAGAAGTATTACTATACCAAGAATTCTTAAGAGGTGGTGAAATTCTCACAACATTCTTGACATAAAAGATGGTAATACTCCAAGGTAAAGAAGAACAAACGCTGGATAGCAAGGAACTCAAGGTATAACACAAAACACGATCATGTTTGTGTTGGAGGGGAGGCAATAAACTGGCCGATGATAAGAGAAATCATCAAGGGCAAGGATGGTATTTCTCATCATGAATTCGATTGACATCTTGGAAGAGCTCATAAGGTTTATGATGATCACAACACATTTGTCGGGAGATTTCATGAAGATGTAATCAATCAGCGACGACACCAAGCCAAGGAAATGGTGAAGAAAAAGGCTATTATAACTATAGATAAGATGCCATCTCAGAATTTAGAGTTGTCTCTCAAGACAAACAATATGATGGTGAAAGTTCGATGTAAGCTTAGAGCACTATCGGGATTGTGTCCCGAGGATGAAGGACATAGGTAGAATGGTCAAGCAGTCAGCCTGAAGATGATGATGTAGTCAATCAGCTGGGAATGACACGATCGAGTACAAACTCATAAGCAATGAAGATTACTAAGAGTTGTTGAATCGCACTATGGACTCGATTCAGTTGTCGGTGTCCTTGAGGGGTTCTAACAACTCAGAACCCGTTGGAAAAATGGAATCGACGAGAATAATAGTTGATGAAGAATTCATAAGAAGTTAAGTAGTTCTGGGCATATTCTTGATATACCAGAGGTAATACTCGACGACAGATCAAAGTAGAGGTTGTACCGGGGTATTGATCCACAGAAGACAAGTGCTTACACTTGCATCGAAAATGGTATTTAAAGGAGAACATGGTCGGAACCACGATTGTAAAAGGCCATACCCCAGATATAAGATGAACTTATATCAAGGGAATAATTAATTTTAAAAGAAGCTTCGATGAGAAGATGTACATCGGGTCCATGGGCATGAACACAAAGTTCAAGGTCGACTCCCACTTCTCCAAGGCATAACCTTTCATCCACTTCTCGCGTTCGATTAAGTTGTAGTGTTGAAATTTTATCTGGCGAAGCACCAGAAGAGTATGACTCGTGAAAACTTTTGGGTTCACACGGTCTAGAGAAAGCATATATTCAACCCTTAGTGGCTTCTTAGAAACATATACCACAAGTTTCAAGAGTAAATAACACAAACCCGAAAGCAGAGTATGGTTGGCCAAGCGGAGGATACAACTTAACAAAGGCATTAGGTATCAGGGGAAGAACTCACAAAGTGATCAAATGTGAAGGACACTGTCGGATAATAATCCAACAGTGGATATGGCGATCCACAATGGGGCTGATATGAGTATCGATACCCAATCAGAGGAAGAAAGATTGCAAATGCATCGGTTTATAGAACAGCTGAATAGTTCAACGCTTAATTAGCAAAGTAATTATGATTTTCAAATCAAGGGATTAGGAGCAAATGCTCTGATCAAGAATGGATAATCTGAATAGAATTAGGGATACAATCAACGACAATTGGACTGGTCGAGAACCAATTCCAGTTAAAAGAATGGCAGCTCAGCCGGAAAGGTAATTTATAAGGATCAGTGATGATTGCGCGTATTCGCAAACATATTGAGTCAATAGACCCAAAATGATAATGACAAGGAATGTCAATAAGACTACGAGACTTATGGGATTAACCATAATGCGAGCAAGCAAGAATTTCAAGAGCCAAAGGCTCCAGAGGATTTTCGGAAGATCGAATAGTATTTTGAAGACTTTTGTGAAACTCATGAACAACTGGGGATGAGCGGATACTCGATAAGTGCAATAATTAACCATAGGGGTATTCAGGTGACAAAGAACAGCAAGGCAGTAAGCTCAAAGGATTATCGAAACAACGACGAGTTTTTCAAGTTATCTTGTAATAACAAGACCAACTGGGGATGAATGTAAGAATAACAACTGCAAGTAGTTATCCATAAGGGTTTGCGGTGGAAGGGGAATTGCAAACGCGATGAACACAAGTTCTCGGGTTAACAGCGAAGAGTATCTTCAGGGTCTTCTGGTGCAGTAGACGATCATCAGTAACAAGGGGCTCTCCGGGTGAAAGTGATAACGAGATCCTATTGTTAGATTTAGTAAACTTCATTTAACCCGTATAGAGGAGAGATCAGAGTCCCAGAGTAAAGGTCGAGGAGTAAAAGATCCTACTACCACCCAATGGCGACGTGTGCCCATAAGACACACAGCCATGTTAGTAAAAGTTTTGCAATGTCTAGACTCGACTTCGGCCAAGGAGTTGGAAGGGGGATTCCTACAGGCAGTCGGCTCTGATACCAACTTGTGACGCCCCTGATTCAATCATACACTAATCATGCACGCAAATGTGTACGATCAAAATCAGGGACTCACGGGAAGATATCACAACACAACTCTAAAACATAAATAAGTCATACAAGCATCATAATACAAGCCAGGGGCCTCGAGGGCTCGAATACAAGTGCTCGATCATAGACGAGTCAGCGGAAGCAACAATATCTGAGTACAAACATAAGTTAAACAAGTTTGCCTTAAGAAGGCTAGCACAAACTGGGATACAGATCGAAAGAGGCGCATGCCTCCTGCCTGGGATCCTCCTAACTACTCCTGGTCATCGTTAGCGGGTTGCACGTAGTAGTAGGCACCTTCGGTGTAGTAGGGGTCATCGTCGACGGTGGCGTCTGGCTCCAGGGCTCCAGCATCTGGTTGCGACAACCAGGTAGAAGGGAAAGGGGAAAAGAGGGAGAAAAGCAACCGTGAGTACTCATCCAAAGTACTCGCAAGCAAGGAGCTACACTACATATGCATGGGTATATGTGTAAAGGGCCATATCGGTGGACTGAACTGCAGAATGCCAGAATAAGAGGGGGATAGCTAATCCTGTCGAAGACTACGCTTCTGGCAGCCTCCGTCTTGCAGCATGTAGAAGAGGGTAGATTGAAGTCCTCGAAGTAGCATCTCCAAGTAGCATCTCCAAGTAGCATCTCCAAGTAACATCTCCAGTAGCATCGCATAGCATAATCCTACTCGGCGATCCTCTCCTCGTCGCCCTGTTAGAGAGCGATCACCGGGTTGTATCTGGCACTTGGAAGGGTGTGTTTTATTAAGTATCCAGTTCTAGTTGTCATAAGGTCGAGGTACAACTCCAAGTCGTCCTGTTACCGAAGATCACGGCTATTCGAATAGATTAACTTCTCTGTAGGGGTGCACCAACTTACCCAACACGCTTGATCCCATTTGTCCGGACACACTTTCCCGGGTCATGCCCGGCCGCGAAAGATCAACACGTCGCAGCCCCACCTAGGCTCAACAGAGAGGCCAGCACACCGGTCTAAACCTAAGCGCACAGGGGTCTGGGCCCATCTCCCATAGCACACCTGCATGTTGCGTACGCGGCCGAAAGCAGAACTAGCCCCCTTAATACAAGAGCAGGCTTACGTTCCAATCCGGCGCGCGCCACTCATTCGCTGGCGTCACGAAGTGCTTCGGCTGATACCACGACGTCGGGATACCCATAACTACTCCCGCGTAGATGGTTAGTGCGTATAGGCTCGTAGCCAACTCAGATCAAATACCAATATCTCGTTAAGCGTGTTAAGTATCCGCGAACGCCGAACAGGGCCAGGCCCACCTCTCTCCTAGGCGGTCTCAACCTGCCCTGTCGCTCCGCCACAAAGATCCACACAGAGGGCCGTCGGGACAAAGGTCCTTTCAGCCCCCAATCCGTGAATCACTCGCGGGTACTCCTCGAGCCGACCCGACTTTAGTGACCATCTGTATAGTATGTAAGTATGTATAATATATACCCGTGATCAACTCCCGAGTGATCACGGCCCAATAGTATAGCAAGGCAGACTGACAAGAATGTAGGGCCAATGATGATAAACTAGCATCCTATACTAAGCATTTAGGATTGCGGGTTAGGTATCAATGACTGTAGCAACAACGACAGGCTATGCATCAGAATAGGATGAACGGAAAGCAGTAACATGCTGCACTACTCTAATGCAAGCAGTATAGAGGAGAATAGGCGATATCTGGTGATCAAGGGGGGGGGGCTTGCCTGGTTGCTCTGGCAAGAGAGAGGGGTCGTCAACTCCATAGTCGAACTGGGCAGCAGCAGCGTCGGTCTCGTAGTCTACCAAAGAGAAGAGGGGGAAGAAACAATAAATACAGTGCAAACATAAGCAAGACGACGCAAGACATGACAAGGAGCGGTGCTAGGTGTGTCCTAACGCAGTATGAGGTGATGCCGGCGAAGGGGGAAAACATCCGGGAAAGTATTCCCGGTGTTCCGTGTTTTCGGGCAAAGGAGCCGGAGGGGGAAAGTTGCGAGTTTGATATGTTAGGGGTGTGTGGCGGACGAACGGGCTGCGTATCCGGATTTGTCTCGTCGTTCTGAGCAACTTTCATGTACAAAGTATTTTCATCCGGGTTACGGTTTATTTTATATTAATTTTAAAAGGTTAAATCATTTTTTAGGATTTATTTAATTACTTAATTCTAACATTATCCAAAACAGTACATGTTAATGTCATCATGACATCAACATGATGTCAGCAGTCAACAGAGGTGTTGACTGGGTCGCTGATGTGTGGGTCCCACATGTCATAGGTATAATAACCAAATTAACCTATTAATCAGTTTAATTAGATAACTAGGTACCTAATGTTTAATTAGTTTAATTAAACAGGATTAATTAAGTTAATTAATTTAGTTAATTAATTAATTAATTAACATTTTTATCTACTTATTACTAATTTATTTATTTTTAATTAATTAATTATATCTTTATAAATCGTTTTCGTTCTGGGTCTAGGCCCACCTGTCATTGGCACATGGGGGGTGGGGCCTAGCTGTCATAGGCCCAGCGGCCTTAACGGGCGCTGGGTAGACGGGTTTCAGGCGCTGGGGCTGACGCCCATCCCATTTGGGCGCGGTTGGGGAGCGGCGGCCACGATGGGGCGGACGGGGCTCCGGCGAGCCACCGAAGAGGCGGCGACTGGCGCTGGGGTGAAGGGCAACGGCCCTGTGGGCACCGACGGTCGCGGTCGCAGCCGGAGCAGGGCGGTGCGGGTAGTGGAGAGGGCCGTCGCGGCAGATGGCACACGGCAGCGGAGCAGCAGTAGCTGCAGGCAGTGGTGGCGAGGCGAGTTGCAGGGCGAGGGCAGTAGGGGGGAGGCCACACGCGGGGCACGGGCGATGCGGAGCGTGCGCAGGGCACCAACGAGGAGGGTGGCCGGAGTAGGGCGTGTGCGGGGTGCGGCTGGCGTGCAGGTGACGCAGCGCAAGGCACGACCGACGAGCAGAGGCACGTGGGCCTGCGCGAGCGCGCGGTCGGGGGAGAGCCGCGGTCGGCGTGGTGGCGGGGGCGCGCGCGCGGAGGCGCGGCCAGATCCGGTGACGGGAGAGAGGGGAGGGGCGCAGCTC
>NC_041393.1:56051757-56088018 GCF_002162155.2 Triticum dicoccoides | reverse complement strand
GGGGTGGCCGCGAGGTCCAGCGGCGTCAGACGCGGGGCGGCGTCGCGCGTGTAGCAGTGGGGATCGATCCCCCGATCCAATCGGGGGCAGAGGAGGGGAGGTGGATCGAACCCCTCCCCGATCCAGATGGGGATCGAGAGGAGTGGGGGAGGAGACGTGGGTGTGGGGGGGAAATGGGTGCGGTAGCTAGGGTTTCGGGAGTGGGGAGGGCCATATAGGCCAGGGGGGACTAGGCCGGCCAGCTGGGCCGAATGGCCCAGGGGAGGGGTGCCTCTTCAACTTTGTTTTGTTTTGTTTTAATTTCTGTTGAGTCATTTCTTTTTATTTATTTCTCCCTGCTTTATTTTAGTTACAATTTATTGTTTAGTTTTTTTGTGAAATATATACTTGGCATCTAATTTGGTATTTCAATTTAGTCCACTGCCACAAAAACTCTAGTCCCCAAATAATTTAGTGTTATATTTTATTTAATTAGTGAAGGCATTTAAATAATTAGTTTTGCTACTATTTAAATCATTATGGTGTAGTTAAGCATTTCATAAAAGTTTGGTTTCACCACCCCATTTACCTATGATTTATCCGACACATTTAGAACATTTTAGTTTCATTTTTGGAAAACTTTTGTTGTTTGGCTTAATTTCAAATTTGAATTTGAATCATTTTCGAACTAATAGCGACAGTAACGGAGGTGACGTGGTGTCATTAGCAGAGGTTACTGTAGCTTGATTATCCGGGCGTCACAGTGATGATCATCATTATTAGAGCATTGTCCCAGTGAGGAAAGGATGATGGAGACTATGATTCCCCCACATCGGGATGAGTCTTTGGACTTAAAAAAAATAAAAGAGGCCAAAGAAGCCCAAATAAAAAAATAGGCCAAAGAATCCCACCAAAAAAACAAAAAACATGAGAGAAAAAGATAAAAGGGGCAATGTTACTATCCTTTTACCACACGTGTGCTTCACAGTATCACCATGTTCTTCATATATAGAGTCTCTTGAGTTATCACTTTCATATACTTGTGGGAATTTTCATTATAGATCTTGGCTTGTATATTCTGATGATGGGCTTCCTCAAATGCCCGAGGTCTTCATGAGCAAGAAAGTTGTATGCACACCCACTTAGTTTTCAGTTTGAGCTTTCAGACACTTATAGCTCTAGTGCATCCATTGCATGGCAATCCCTACTCACTTGCATCGATATCGATTGATGGGCATCTCCATATCCCATTAATTTGCCTACTTGATATGAGACTTTCTCCATTTTTCGTCTTCTCCACAACTACCATATTCTATCCCACCTATATTGCTATATCCATGGCTCACGCTCATGTATTGCGTGAAAGTTGAAAAAGTTTGAGAATACTAAAGTATGAAACAATTGCTTGGCTAAAACCGGGGTTGTGTATGATTTAAATACTTTGTGTGGTGAAGATGGAGCATAGCCAGACCATATGATTTTGTAGGGATAACATTCTTTGGCCATGTTATTTTGGAAATACATGATTGCTTTATTAGTATGCTTGAAGTATTATTGTCTTAATGTCAAAAGATAGACTATTGCTTTGAATCACTTGTGTCTTAATATTCATGCCATGATTAGATTACATGATCAAGGTTATGCCAGGTAGCATTCCACATCAAAAATTATCTTTTTTATCATTTACGTACTCGAGGACGAGCAGTAATTAAGCTTTGGGATGCTGATATGTCTCCGTCGTCTCTATAATTTTTGATTGTTCCATGCCAATATTCTACAACTTTTACATACTTTTGGCAACTTTTTATACTATTTTTGGGACTAACATATTGATCGAGTGCCCAATGCCAGTTCTTGTTTGTTGCATGTTTTTTGTTTCGCAAAAAATCCATATCAAACGGAGTCCAAACGGGATAAAAACTTACAAAACTTTTTTTTGGAATATATGTGAATTTTGGGAAATGGAATCAATGTGAGACGATGCCCGAGGGACCCATGAGGGTGAAGGGCGCGCCCTGGACCCTTGTGGCCACTCCGTAAGGCAGTTGGTGCCCTTCTTTCACCGCAAGAAAGCCAATATCTGGATAAAAACCGTGTCCAAATTTCAGCCCAATCGGAGTTACGGATCTCCGCGAATTTAAGAAACGGTGAAAGGGCAGAATCAGGAGTGCAGAAACAGAAGGAAATAGAGAGAGATCCAATATCAGAGGGGCTCCCACCCCTCCGCCACCATGGAAGCCAAGGACCAGAGGGGAAACCCTTCTCCCATCTAGGGGGAAGGTCAAGGAAGAAGAAGACAAAGAAGGGAGGCAATCTCCCCCTCTCTCCCGGTGGCGCCGAAACGCCGCCGGGGCCATCATCGCGACAACGATCTACACCAACAACTTCACCACCGTCATCACCAACTCTTCCCCCCGCTATGCAGCGGTGTAACCCATCTTTTACCCGCTGTAATCTCTACTTAAACATGGTGCTGAACGCTATATATTATTTCCCAATGATGTATGGCTATCCTATGATGTTTGAGTAGATCCATTTTGTCCTATGGGTTAATTTATGATCGTGATTGGTTTGAGTTGCACGTTTTATTATTGGTGCTGTACTATGGTGCTCTCCGTGTCGCGCAAGCATGAGGGATCCCCGCTATAGGGTTTGCAATATGTTCATGATTTGCTTATGGTGGGTGGCATGAGTGACAGAAGCACAGACCCGAGTAAGTAGGTTGTTTGCGTATGGGAGTAAAGAGGACTTGATGCCTTATAATGATATGGTTGGGTTTTACCTTAATGATCTTTAGTAGTTGCGGATGCTTGCTAGAGTTCCAATCATAAGTGCATGTGATCCAAGAAGAGAAAGTATGTTAGCTTATGCCTCTCCCTCATATAAAATTGCAACAGTGATTACCGGTCTAGTTATCAATTGCCTAGGGACAAATAACTTTCTTGTGACAAAAAGCTCTCTACTAAAACTAACTTAGTTGTGTCTTCATCTAAACAGCCCCTACTTTTTATTTACGTGCTCTTTATTATCTTGCAAACCTATCCAACAACACCTACAAAGTACTTCTAGTCTCATACTTGTTCTAGGTAAAGCGAATGTTAAGCGTGCGTAGAGTTGTATTGGTGGTCGATAGAACTTGAGGGAATGTTTGTTCTACCTTTAGCTCCTCATTGGATTCGACACTCTTACTTATCAAAAGAGGCTACAACTAATCCCCTATACTTGCAGGTTATGAAGACGCGGTCGATGTGTGAAGTAATAATAGTAGATGCAAGCAGGAGTTGGTCTACTTGTCTCGGACGTGATGCCTATATACATGACCATTGGCTTGGATATCATCATGATTATTCACTTTTCAATCAATTGCCCAACAGTAATTTGTTTACCTACCGTATGCTATTTTCAAGAGAGAAGCCTCTTGTGAAAACTATGGCCCTTAGGTCTACTTTTATCATTTTTAAAATCCAAAAATACCTTCCTGAAACTTTATTATATTTTATATTTTTGTGCTATCTATATATCACTATGAGATTTGATCCTTGCAATCAACCGTCGAGGGATTGACAACCCCTTGTTCGCGTTGGGTGCAAACATTTGTTATTTTGTGTGTAGGTACTTCTAACAAGGTGTTGCGTGGTTCTCCTACTGGATGGATAACTTGGTTCTTGATTTAGGGAAATACTCATTTCTATATATTGTACTACATCATCCCGTCTTCGAGGAAATCCCAACGCAGCTCACAAGTAGCAGGAAGAATTTCTGGCGCCGTCACCGCGGAAGCATCATCAACATCTATCAAGTACCATCACATAAACTTTGATATCCTTGCATTTAAATTATTTCTCATCTGCCTCTTGTTTTCATCTCCCCAACTTCTAAAACATTTTCACAAAAACATTTTCCATTTGCCTTTTTCTTGTTTCTTGCTTTGTCGCAATGTCTCGAGAAAACTATTATGATATCTCTTATCATAAACGGTTGGCCGAAATTGAGAAAAATACTAAGGACTTCATGTTTACGTGATTTGAGCACAACAATTTTTTTACTGAAGAACTTAAAGAACATTCCACCTTGTTAGATGCTATTTGCAAAACAATTCGACGATGTTAATGAACAAGATGAGTGGGAACCTACCATTAAAGTTAAAATTAAAAATTACGAGTGCAATGTTTTATGTGATTTGGGTGCTAGCATTTCCACAATACCAAAATATCTATGTGATTTGCTAGGGTTTTGCCAATATGGATGAATGTTCTATTAATTTGCACTTAGCGGATTTCACTATTAAGAAAGCTTTGGGTAGAACAAATGATGTTCATATTCTTGCAAATAGGAATTATGTGCCCATTGATTTCATTGTGCTTGATTGATTGCAATCCGGCTTGTCCCATAATATTTGGTAGGCCTTTCCTACGAACCATAGGTGTTATTCTTGATATGAAAGAAGGGAATATAAAATTTCAATTTCCTTTAAAGAAGGGTATGGAACATTCCATAGAAAGAGAATCAAGCCACCATATGAATCCATTATAAGGGCCACCTATGGAATTAATTTGAAAGATGACAACACTTGAAACTATGCATTACGCCTAGCCAGGGGCATAAAACAATAGTGCTAGTTGGAAGGCAACCTAATAGTTATCTTAATTTTCTTGTTTCGTTTTATGGTTTTGTGTGTGCACACAATTATGCTACTGTTATGGTTGTGTTTCTGTGTTTTAAATTAGTGTTTATGCCAAGTAAAGCCTTTGGGATGATTTGGATGATAGTTGCTTTGTTTCTGTGAAAAAACAGAAACTTCTGCATCCAGTAGAAGAATTGCTAAAATTTCTGGAGTGTTATAAAATTCTGAAATTTTACACATGATTGATATACAAATTTTCCATGTTGTCCTGATTTTTAATAATTTTTGGAGTTACATAAGTATGGTCATTGTACGAATTATTACAGATTGTTCTGTTTTTGACAGATTCTGTTTTTGTTGTGTTATTTGCTTGTTTTGATGAATCTATGGATTCTATTGGGGGGGTATAATCCATGGTGAAATTAGAATACAATAGGTGTTATGCAATAATAAAATATAAATGGGTTTACAACAGTACATAAAGTAGTGATTTGCTTTGTTATGGTAACGGATCTCATGAAGGTTTTTGTTGAGTTTTGTGTGTTGAAGTTTTCAAGCTTTGAGTGAGATCACGATGGATGAAGGAATAAGGAGTGGTAAGAGCCTAAGCTTGGGGATGCCCGAGGCACCCCAAGGTAATATTCAAGGACTCCCAAGCATCAAAGCTTGGGGATGCCTTCCGGGGCATCCCCTCTTTCTTCTACCAACTATCGGTAATTTTACATGGAGCTATATTTTTATTCATCACATGATATGAGTTTTGCTTGGAGTGTCGCGTGTTATACGAGTCTTTGCTTTGTTTGAGTTTTAGTTTGTCACAATCATCTTTGCTGAACACACCTTTTTGAGAGGGATACACATTATTCATGATTTGTTAGAATACTCTATGTGCTTCACTTATATCTTTTAAGCTAGGCAGTTGTTCTAGTGCTTCACTTATATTTATTAGAGCACATCGGTGGTTTTATTTTAAAGAAATAGTTGCACTCTCATGCTTCACTTATATCTTTCTGAGAGTTGATAATAGTAATGGCAATTAGTACGGGTGATGAATTTGGTCCCAATATGATAGGTATTCAAGAGGGATATAATAAAAACTTTCTTGTAGATCATTGAATATGATAAGTTTGATTCCTTGCAATAGTTTTGCGATATAAAGGTGGTAATATGTGGGTTGTTCTAGTGAGTAATTGTGGTTTAGTAAGAATATTGGTGTTAAAATTTGTGATTCCCGAAGCATGCACATATAGTCTGTCATTATGCTAAGAAGTTGGAGCATGATTTATTATTGATTGACTTCTTATGAGTGGCGGTTGCGAATGAGCGATGGTATTTTCTAATCAATCTATCCCCCTAGGGGCATGCATAGTAGCACTTTGCTTCGAGGGCTAATAAACTTTTGCAATACGCATGCGAGTTCTTTATGACTAATGTGAGTCCATGGATTATACGCACTCTCAACTTTCCGCAATTTGCTAGCCTCTTCGGTACCATGCATTGCGCTTTCTCACCTTGAGATGTGGTGCAAACTTCACTGGTGCATCAAAACCATGTGATATGATACACTCTATCACAAATATGCCTCCTTATATCTTCCTCAAAACAGCCACCATACCTACATATTATGGCATTTCCATAACCATTCAGAGATATATTGCCATGCAATTTCCACCATTCCATTTTATTATGACCCACATCATCATTGTCATATTGCTTTGCATGATCATACAGATGGAATAGTATTTGTGGCTCAGCCACCATTCATCATTTTTTATACAAGTTACGCTAGATCATTGCACATCTCGGTACACCGCCGGAGGCATTCATATAGAGTCATATGTTGTTCTAGTATCGAGTTGTAATTTTTTTGAGTTGTAAGTAAATAGAAGTTTGATGATCATTATATTCGTTATTAGAGCATTGTCCCAAGTGAGGAAATAAAAAAGGCCAAGAAGATCCCACAAAAAAGAGGCCAAAAAATCCCACAAAAAAGAGGCCAAAAAGAGCCCAACAAAAAAAGGAGAAATGAAAAATAAGAACATGAGAGAAAAAGAGAGAAGGGGCAATGTTACTATCCTTTCCACACTTTTTCTTCAAAGTAGCACCATGTTTTTCATATAGAGAGTCTCCTATGCTTTCATTTGCATATAACTATTATAGAACTTGTCTTGTATATTTCAATGATGGCCTTCCTCAAATGCTCGAGGTATTCATGAGAAAGCAAGTTGGATGCACACCCACTTAGTTTTATTTTTGAGCTTTCATTCACTTATAGCTCTTAGCATGGCAATCCCTACTCCTTGCATTGACATCAATTGATGGCATATCCATAGCCCATTGATTAGCCTTATTGATGTGGGACTTTCTCCTTTTTTTGTCTTCTCCATGTTATATACATCACCAAACTCTATTCCACCCATAGTGCTATATCCATGGCTTGCGCTCATGTATTACGTGAGAGTTGAAAAGCTGAAGCGTGAAACGTCTCCAACATATCTATAATTCTTGATTGTTTTTATATTATCATTCTTGGATGTTTTACAATCATTTTATAGCAACTTTATATCATTTTTTGGGACTATCCTATTGACATAGTTCCAAGTGCTAGTTGTTGTTTTCTGCTTGTTTTTTACATCGCAGGGAAATAAATATCAAACAGAGTCCAAACGCAATGAAACTTTTTGTGGACTTTTTGGACTAGAAGACATCCAGTTGGCCAAAGAAGTACCGAAGAGGGGGGGGGGGGCGAGGTGAGCACAAGACACCAGGGCGCGCCTGGAGGCCCAGGCGCGCCCTGATGAGTTGTGCCCACCTCGGTGGCCTCCAGGCGCGCCCTTATGAGTTGTGCCCACCTCGGTGGCCTCCCGCACTGCCTCTTTGCTCTATAAATAGCCCAATATTCCATAAACCCTAGGGGAGTCGACGAAAATCAATTCCAGCCAACGCAAGTTCCAGAACCACCTGATCCAATCTAGACACCATCACAGAGGGGTTCATCATCCTCATCGATGCCTCTCCGATGATGCGTGAGTAGTTCATTGTTGACCTATGGGAATGTAATTAGTAGCTAGATGGCTTCCTCTCTCTCTCTCTCTCTCTCTCTCTCTCTTTATTCTCAATACAATGGTCTCTTGGAGATCTATTTGATGTAACTCATTTTGCGATGTGTTTGTTGGGACCCGATGAACTTTGAGTTTATGATTAGATCTATATTTTGATCCATGAAAGTTATTTGAGTCTTTTGATCTCTTATATGCATGATTACTTATAGCCTCGTATTTCTTCTTCGAATCGTTGGTGTAGTTAGGCCAACTAGATCGCTTTTTCTTGCCATGGGAAGAGGTGCTTTGTGATGGGTTCGATCTTACGTTGCTTGATCCCAGTGACAGAAGGGGAACCGACACGTATGTATCGTTGCTATTAAGGATAACAAGATGGGGTCTACTTCTACATAAATAGATCTTGTCTGCATCATGTCATCATCCTTATTGCATTACTTCGTTTTCCATGAAATTAATACACTAGATGCATGCTGGATAGCGGTCGATATGTGGAGTAATAGTAGTAGATGCAGGCAGGAGTCGGTCTACTAATCTCGGACGTGATGCCTATATAATGATCATTGCCTGGATATCATCATGATTATTTTAAGTTCTATCAGTTGCCCAACAGTAATTTGTTTACCCACGGTATGCTATTTTTCTCGAGAGAAGCCACTAGTGAAATCTATGGCCCCCGGGTCTCTTCTTCATTATATTTTCCTTCGAGATCTATTTTTATTTGCTTTTATTTTTAGATATATTAATCCAAAAATACAAAAATACCTTGCTGCAATTTTTATTTATTTATTTTATCTTGCTTTCCCGCGAGATCTGTTTATCCAAACTACTACAATTTTACCTATCTTTTTACCCGTGTAGGATTGACAACCGCTCTCTTATGTCGGTTTGCAAGTATTTGTTCTTTGTGTGCAGGTGCTGTTTATGTGGTGTTGTGTGGTTCTCCTACTGGTTTGATAACCTTGTTCTCATCACTGAGGGAAATACCTACCGTTGCTGTGCTACATCATCCCTTCCTCTTTGGGGAAATACCGACGTAGTTCAAGCAAACATCAACAGGAATTTCTGGCGCCGTTGCCGGGGAAACATCACCAACATCTACTAGGTTCCTAATCACAAATCTCATCTCCTTGCAATTTACATTATTTGCCATTTTCCTCTTGTTTTCCTCTTCCCCACTTCACAAAATTTTGCTGTTTTGTCCACCCTCTCTTTTTTGTTTGCCGTTTTTCTCGTCAGATCTGTTTTTGAGTGCAATCTTGTTTGCGTAGTTATGATGCCTCAATGAAAATATTATGATGTTCCTTACCCTAATATTTTGCTTGAAATTAATAAAAGTACTAAGGAGTATATGACTACACAATTTGAGCATAATAAATATTTTACCGATGAACTTAAGGAACACTCTGTTATGCTGGAAGCTGTAACTAAACAAATATTCGTAGAGAAGTTCGCAATCTCCTATGTAAGTATGCTTTTGCTAAAAGTTTGCTAGGCAAAATATCTGATGCACAAGCCACCCTAGTAAATCAAATGGCCGCTAAACAATCTCATTAGAAGATAAAAGTGATGAAGATCTTAAAGTGATTGGAGTTTCTTCTATTGATTCTTTGTTTAGAAAAATTAAAATTGATGATAAAGGGAATGGAGAAGAGTCAGCGTTAGCTTGAAGGCGTCCCGACAATTCGGAGGGTGAAAATCTTGTTGAGAAAATTGATAAAAGTGGGTTTGAAGAGGTCAAAACTTTAACTAGTGATGTGCCCACTCTTTTGGATTACAAAGACTTTAGTTATGATAGTTTCTCTTTGATTGATTGTATTTCTTTGTTGCAATCCATGATAAATTCACTCCATGCCTATGAACAAAATAAGGCTTTTACTAAACATATTGTTGATGCTATGATGAAAGCTTTAGAAGAAAAGTTGGAATTAGAAGTTTCAATTCCTAGAAAATTACATGATGAATGGGAACCCACTATCAAAGTCAAGATTAAAAATTATGAGTGTTTTGCTTTATGTGACTTGGGTGCTAGTGTTTCTACAATTCCGAAATCTTTATGTGATGTGCTTGGTCTTACCGATATTGAAGAGTGTTCTCTAAATTTGCACTTGGCGGATTCTACTATTAAAATACCTATGGGAAGAATTAATGATGTTATTATTCTTGCAAATAGGAATTATGTGCCCATAGATTTTATTTTTCTTGATATTGATTGCAATCCGTCTTGTCCAATTATTCTTGGTAGACCGTTCTTACGTACTATTGGTGCCATGATTGATATGAAAGAAGGAAATATTAAATTTCAATTCCCACTAAGGAAGAGTATGGAAAACTTCCCTAGAAATAGAATTAAGCCACCATATGAATCAATCATGAGGGCATCGTCTGGATCTAGAAACAAAGATGACAACACTTAGATCATTCGCATTATGCCTAGCTAGGGGCGTGATTCGATAGCGCTCGTTGGGAGGCAACCCAACTTGTATCTTTTTTGCTTTTTGGTTTTCTTGCTGTTTTCAATAAAATACCCAATTATTCCTATGTTTAGATGTGTTTTTTGGTTTAATTTAGTGTTTGTGCCAACCAAAGCCTTTGGGATAATTTGGGAGATAGTTGATTTGATCTTGTTGAAAAACAGACACTTTTGCACTCAAAAAAATAATTTTCATAAATCACAGAAACGTGCTTTGGCTCTGAATTTTTTACACAAGATTTATATACAAAGTTCCCATGTTGTCCTAATTTTTCAGAATTTTTGGAGTTACAGAAGTATACAAAGGTCCCAGATTACTACAGACTGTTCTGTTTTTGACAGATTCTATTTTCGTTGTGTTATGTGCTTGTTTTGATGATTCTATGGTTTCCTTTGAAGATTTTTTTCCACGAAAAGTTAAAATACAGTAGATATAATACAATAACAAAATATGAATGGGTTTGCAATAACACAAAAGTAGTGATTTGCTTTCTTATACTAACGGATCTCACGAAGGTTTTGTTGAATTTTGTGTGATTGAAGTTTTCAAGTTTTGGTGAGATCGCGATGGATGAAGGAATAAGTATTAGCAAAAGGCTAAGCTTGGGAATGCGCGAGGCACCCCAAGATAATATTCAAGAAGTATCAAGCAACTAAGCTTGGGGATGCCCCCGAGTGGCATCCCCTCTTTCTTCTAACAACCATCAGTATTTTACTTGAAACTATACTTTTATTCTTCACATATTATGATTTTTTCTTGGAGCGTCTTGTATGATATGAGTCTTTGCTTGTTTTGCTTTGTGTTTTAAGTCATTTGTCCTTGCTGGACACACCTAGTTGAGGGAGCCAAAATTATGTTATGACTTGTTGGAATTGCTCTCTATGCTTCACTTAAATCTTTATGAGCTATGGAATTGCTCTAGTGCTTCACTTATATATTTTTGAGCACGGTGTGCTTTACTATTTTTGAAGAAATTCTCTCATGCTTCACTTAGATTTATTTGATAGTAGTTAGTAAATTTTTTAATAAATTCTCTCTTGCTTCACTTGAATTATTTTGAGAGAATAAAAATTTTCATGCTCATATTCTACACTTAGATCTGTTTGAGCTATCAAAAGCAACATATGAAATTAGTCTCAAAGTGATAGATATTCAATAGAGATATAATAAAAACTTGCATGAAGATCATTGGACAAAATAAACTTCATTCTTTGTAATATTTTTGAGATATGATGATAGTGATATGTGAGTCATGTTGATGAGTAATTATGCTTTAGTAAGAATATTGATGTTAAGGTTTATGATTCCCTATGCAAGCATGAAAGTCAATAATTATGCAGTGAAATTACATCCTACTTGTGGTGCATTATTGGGTGTTAGTTATGCTTAATGCTCACTTTTGAGATTTTTCGTTTCTTGGTTCGATGCTTCCCAATCTTTTGCTGGCCTTCATTTGCACTAAGTATGATCACTACTTGTGCATCCAAAATCCTTTAAACCAGTTTTTGCCTCATGAGTCCACTATACCTACCTATATGCGGCATTCTTTTGCCGTTCTAAGCAAATTCGTATGTGCCATCTCTAAATTTCAAAATAAATTTCTCTTTTGTGTGCTCGTACTGCTCATGAAACGGTAGGGGGTGGCTGATATATTTCCATGCTAGATATGTTTTTCTCAAGATGAGTGTTTATTCACTTGTCAATGCACGAGAGTACGGCAAAGGTATTAGGGATGCCCAGTCCCGAAATGAAAAATGAATTTACTTTATGTTGTCAAATAATAAATTCCTTGGAAAGTGTTGGTATGGAAGGCATCTGTGGATACAGTTAGCCATGGAAAGTGAAAGTATGGCGGAAAAAGGAATGAACTTTATATTCTGTTTGGGAACCGCCTATGTTATATCTAGCATGGAAAGTATGGGGAACTACTCGATCGTTTTCGTTGACAGGAAAATCATGCAACCCAAAATGTTTTATCTCTACTCTTTTTTTGGTTTGAGCTCCAGCACCTCTACAAATCCCTACTTCCTTCCATGAAGGGCCTTTCTATTTACTTTATGCAATTTTTATTTTACTTGAGTCCATCTTCTCTTATAAAGCACCAACTAAGGGGCACTATGATCGTACTTGAGCATTGGGTGTAGCGAATATGTGAGTGTGTTTCATTAATGGATCAATGATTGAGCATAATGGGCTAGGGATAACTTGCTTTAGTGTTGATATTTTGAAAGACGTGGTTGTTTGTTGATATGCTTGAGCATTAAAGTCTTCATGTCGAAAGTAGACTATTGATTTGAATCATATAAAAGTCCAAATGTCCATGATACAAAGAAAATAATATGTGATGAACATGTTAGGCAGCATTCCACATCAAAAATTCTATTTTTATCATTTACCTACTCGAGGACGAGCAGGAATTAAGCTTGGGGATGCTGATACGTCTCCAACATATCTATAATTTTTGATTGTTCCATGGTGTTATATTATCATTCTTGGATGTTTTACAATCATTTTATAGCAACTTTATATCATTTTTTGGGACTAACCTATTGACATAGTGCCAAGTGCGAGTAGCTATTTTCGGCTTGTTTTTTACATCACGGGAAATCAATATCAAATGGAGTCCAAATGCAGCAAAACTTTTTGTGGATTTTTTGGACTAGAGAACATCTAGTGGGCCAAAGAAGTACCGAAGAGGGGGCCCGAGGTGAGCACAAGACACCAGGACACACCTGGAGGCCCAGGCGCGCCCTGATGGGTTGTGCCCACTGGCCTCCTGCACCGCCTCTCTGCTCTATAAATACCCCAATATTCCAGAAACCCTAGGGGAGTCGACAAAAATCAATTCCAACCGTCGCAAGTTCTAGAACCACGAGATCCAATCTAGACACCAACACAGAGGGGTTCATCATCCTCATTGGTGCCTCTCCGATGATGCGTGAGTAGTTCATTGTAGACCTACAGGTCCGTAGTTAGTAGCTAGATGGCTTTATCTCTCTCTCTCTCTCTCTTGATTCTCAATACAATGGTCTCTTGGAGATCTATTTGATGTAAATCTTTTTGCGGTGTGTTTGTTGGGATTCGATAACATTGAGTTTATGATCAGATCTATGTTTTTATGCATGAAAGTTATTTGAGTCTTTTGATCTCTTATATGCATGATTACTTATAGTCTCGTATTCCTTCTTCGAATCTTTGGTTTAGTTAGGCCAACTAGATTGATTTTTCTTGCCATGGGAAGAGGTGCTTTGTGATGGGTACGATCTTAGGTGCTTGATCCCAGTGAAAGAAGGAGAACCGGCACGTATGTATCGTTGCTATTAAGGATAACAAGATGGGGTCTATTTCTACATAAATAGATCTTGTGTACATCATGTCATCGTTCTTATTGCATTACTCAGTTTTTCCATGAACTTCATACACTAGATGCATGCTGGATAGCGGTCGATGTGTGGAGTAATAGTAGTAGATGCAAGAAGGAGTCGGTCTACTAATCTTGGACGTGATGCCTATATAATGATCATTGCCTGGATATCTTCATGATTATTTGAAGTTCTATCACTTGCCCAACAATAATTTGTCTACCCACTGTATGCTATTTTTCTCAAGAGAAGCCATTAGTGAAATCTACGGCCCTCAGGTCTCTTCTTTATTATATTTGCCTTCAAGATCTATTTTTATTTGCTTTTATTTTAATATCTATTTATCAAAAAATAGAAAAATACCTTGCTGCAATTCTTATTTATTTATTTTATCTCGCGTTCCCATGAGATCTATTTATCCAAACTACTACAATTTTACCTATCTTTTTACCCGTGAGGGATTGACAACCCATCTCTTACGTCGGGTTGCAAGTATTTGTTCTTTGTGTGTAGGTGCTGTTTACGTGGTGTTGCGTGGTTCTCCTACTGGTTCGATAACCTTGGTCTCATCACTGAGGGAAATACCTAAGTTGATGTCATGCATCATCCCTTCCTCTTTGGGGAAATACCGACGTAGTTCAAGCAAACATCAAAGCGTGTTAAAAAGTATGAACCAATTGCTCAGCTTGTCATAGGGGTTGTGCATGATAAATACTTTGTGTTAAGAAGATGGAGCATGACAAGGCTATATGATTTTGTAAGGATAATGTAGCGCCCCGGATTTGATGCGCCAAGTGTCTTCCAGTTATTCGCCTTCGTTGCCATGTCATTTGCTTGCGTGTTGCATTTTGCCATGTCATCATCTGCATTTCATCTGCATGTTTTTCAAACTTGCATTCGTTTGGGTTCCCCCGGTTCTCTCCGTTGCCCGTTCTGAGTCCAGATCACCCGCGCGCCCCCACCACCGTTCTCCGCCGCCCGCCACCTCGGCTTCCGCACCTCGCCACCGCCTCGGTTCCGCCCTCGTCGCGCCATGGACGGCCATGGAGCCCGAGCTCCCGATCTCCTCTTCACCGGCGCCGTCGAGTCCCGCTAACCCCGGGAACGGATCCCGCAGCCGCAGATCTGCTGGCCTCCGCCCCGCGCCTTCGTCCCCGGCTCCATCCACCACCGGCGTCGCGCCGCCCTCGCCGGAGAGCCCCACCGCTCGTCGTCCAGACCGGATCGGGAGGAGCCCGATCCAGTCGCCGCGCGCGCGTTGACCCCCGCATGGGCCAGCGCCTCCCCGCGGCCCATCTCCTCCGGCCCGCCTCCTTCCGCGTCCTGGGCCGAGCCCATGGTGAGCTTTGCCCCCTATCCAGCGCCCTGTGCATCGAATAGTATTTTACGCTCATCTGTTTTTTTTCAGAATACTGCCAAGTCCCGAGATGTGCCTACTTTGACATGCCATAACTCATCATCCGTAGCTCCATTTTGCATGTATGAGATATCAAAATGTTCATTGTGAGATGCTCTTCATTTCATTCCATTGTTCCATGCCTGTTTTAGTTTATCTTGATGCCCTAATCATCATTTCAAGAGTGCTATATGATGTTAACTGCTGTCTATTAACAGAACTTGATGATTTGTCTTTTTCGTTGCATTTCGTGTGTGCATCCTATGAGCTTGATGTCTACATGTGTTTTGAACTACATAATTCCATATTTACAGGCATGCAATCCATGTATTTTTGTGAGTCTTGTAGTAAGTGCATCAAGCTCGTGAATTGAGCTACTTGTTGTTACTGTTTTGCTAGGCTGGAACTGTTATATCATGATGCTATGTAAACCTGCTTGTACAAGTCATTCTGTGTATAATCTGGAGATGTTCACTAAGGATGTTTTGTTATACATGTCATGCTCTATCCATCAATGCCCCTGGTTGCATTTATAGCCTATTGTAGCTTGTTGTAATGTTGCTCTAAAATTGCTAAATAATATTGTTGTCAGCCTATTAACATTAAGTTCAGTTTGTGGCATGCGTTTTGCTAGTGATCCATGCATCCTATGAACTTTCTATTTCCATTATTAGATTCAAAAATGTGTCATCTTACTGTTGGTCACCTTGTAATGCCAATGTATTGCTTTGTGGTGAGTTGTACAAGCTCACCAACATGCCTACTTATTGTTGTTCCTGCCATGTCTGAATCTGTCATATCATTTGCCATGTTTGCATGGATCCTACCATCTTTTCTGTTGATCTTTGGAATTAGTTCAGTAAGGGAGTTTTGTTCTTTGTATTTAGTATTAGAATGCCATGACTTTGTTTGCCATGTTAAGTTCATGTAGCATGTTGTTTGATAGTTCTAAACATTGCAACCTGATGTTATTTCTGCTAAGTCTGAAACTGTTATTATTTGCAATCTTGCCATGTGTTTTTGAGCATGTCCTAGTGATTTCTGGAGATAGCTCAGTGTTCATGTTTTGTCATGCTTTACATGTAAATCATGTTCATGCCTTTTGTTTTCATGTTGAGGTGCTGTATCATGTTGTTTTGATGCTTGCAAGATGCCTAGTTGCTATTTTGGACAGCTTGTCCTTTAAACTTGTTTCATGTGTGTGTTGAACCGTTGCTCCGTTTTGAGTGTGCTCTATATGAAACTTGCTTAGAATTGCATGTAGTTTTATCTTACCTTGTTGCATCCTTGTTTTGAGTGTGTTTGCTTGATGTTTGTATGCATTTTGCATCAATGCCATGTTTAACCTGTTTTGCTCATATCTTCTAGGCCGTAGCTCCGAACTAAATGATCTTTATATGTAACTTGACTAGAATTTTGTGTAGATCATCTTGGTGCATCTTAACTTGCTGTTTAACAACTTGAACATAAGGTTTATCCAGATCTGGACCAATTTCGAAACTTGCCTATGAGGACCTACCGGATTTGTTATATGTAGGTTCCGGCCTCATTTAAACTTGCTTTGATGTGTTGTTATTGTTTGCATCATCTCTTGCCATGCGTAGCTTCATGTAGTCTTGTCTTGCATCATACTTGGTTGAGCATCATGTCTTTTATATGTGTGGTGTGTTTACCATGTTGTGTGCTTCTTCTCGATAGTTCCCATTTCGTTGTGATCGTGAGGATTCGTTCGTCTACGCTTGGTTCGTCTTCGTGGCTTCATCTTCTTCATGGACTCGTTCTTCTTCCTTGCAGGATTTCAGGCAAGATGACTGCTACCCTGGATCTCACTACTATCATTGCTATGCTAGTTGCTTTGTTCTATCGCTTCGCTGCGCTACCTATCACTTGTTCTTCAAGCCTCCCGAATTGCCATGTCAGCCTCTAACCTTTTCGCTCTTCCTAGCAAATCGTTGTTTGGCTATGTTACCGCTTTGCTCAACCCCTCTTATAGCATTGTCAGTTGCAGGTACAGGTTTGCGATGATCATGACGCGAGAGCGATGTTTGATTGTTTTGGAGTTCTTCTTCTGCTTCTTCTTCGATCAGGGGATAGGTTCCAAGTAGGCAGCCTGGGATAGCAGGGTGGATGTCGTTTGAGTTTCTATTTGTGTTTCATCCGTAGTCGGATGTTGATCTTATGTATGATATATTGATGTATTCTTGCGGCATTTGTATGCCTTGTTTGTATCCCCATCTAGTAAAGTTGATGTAATCATATCCACCTTGCAAAAGCGTTTCAATATGCGGGTCTATCCTTGGTGGGACCTTCGAGTTCCTCTTGGATAGGGTCGCATATTAGGCGTGACAGATAACTTTCTTTAGCATTGATATTTTGAAAGATTTGATTTTTTGTATGCCTTATTATTATTGTTTTTATGTCAAACTATAGAGTATTGCTTTGAATCATTTGAATCTTAATATTCATGCCACAAAGAGAGATTACATGATGAACATGATAGGTAGCATCCCACATTAAAAATTCAGTTTTTATTTACCTACTCGAGGACGAGCAAGAATTAAGCTTGGGGATGCTTGATACGTCTCTAATGTATCTATAATTTTTTTATTGTCCCATGCTATTATAGTATCAATCTTGGATGTTTTATATGCAATTATATATCTTTTTGGGGACTAACCTATTAACCTAGTGCCCAGTGCCAATTGTTTTTTTCTTGTTTTTGGCTTCTCGAGAGATCAATATCAAATAGAGCCAAACCGAAAAAAAACTTTGATTATTTTTTTCTGGACCAGAAGAGACCCTAGAAGGTTCGGGAGAAGACCTGGCGAGCCACGAGGGAGCGGCAAGCTCGGGAGGCACGCCCCGGGGGGCAGGCTTATGGGCCCCTCGTGGCACCTCTTGACCTAATTCCGTCTCTATAAATTCTCAAATATTCCCCTGACATTAGAGAGCCATTCGAAATACTTTTTCCGCTGTTTCAAGTTTCTCTTCTCATGAGATCCCATCTGGAGGCCTTCCCCGGCACTCTGCCGGAGGGGGAATCGACCACAAAGGGTCTCTACATCAACCTTGCTGCCCTTTCGATGATGTGTGAGTAGTTCACCACAGACCTACGGGTCCATAGCTAGTAGCTAGATGGCTTCTTTTCTCTCTTTGATCTTCAATACAATGTTCTCCTCGATGTTCTTGGAGTTCTATTTGATGTAATCACTTTTTCTGGTGTGTTTGTTGGGATCCAATGAATTGTGAGTTTATGATCAGATCATCCATGAATATTATTTGACTCTTCTCTGAACTCTTTTATGCATGATTATTATAGCTTTGTATTTCTCTCCGATCTATTGATTTGGTTTGGCCAACTAGATATTGATTTTTCTTGCAATGGAAGAGGTGCTTTGTGATGGTTCAATCTTGTGCTGATCTATATCCTAGTGACAGAAGGGGGCAAGACACGTATTTGTATTGTTTCCATTAAGGACAAAGTGATGGGGTTTATTCATGCGTGAGTTTACTTTATCTACATCATGTCATCTTGCTTAAGGCATTATTCTGTTCTTTATGAACTTAATACTCTATATACATGCTGCATGACGGTCGATGTGTGGAGTAATAGTAGTAGATGCATGCAGGAGTCAGTCTACTTGTCTCGTACGTGATACCTATATATATGATCATTGCCTTGGATATCATCATGATTATTCAGTTTTCTATCAATTGCCCAACAGTAATTTGTTTACCCACTGTATGCTATTTTCAAGAGAGAAGCCTCTAGTGAAAACTATGGCCCTGGGTCTATTTATAATATATTTAAATCCAAAAATACCTTGCTGCAATTTTATTTACTTTATTTTATTTCGTATGTTTGTGCTATTTGTCTATCACTACGAGATTTGATCCTTGCAATTAACCGCTGAGGGATTGACAAGCCCTAGTTCGTGTTGGGTGCAATTATTTGTTATTTTGTGTGTAGGTACTACTAACGAGGTGTTGCGTGGTTCTACTACTCAACTGATAACCTTGTTTCTTAACCGAGGGAAATACATATCTCTACTGTACTGCATCATCCTCTCCTCTTCGGGGAAATCCCAACGGAGCTCACAAGTAGGATTATAGGTGAATTCTAATGTGTGGCGGGCGTAGTATAAAACCCGCCATTGCTATGTTGGAGAAGTAGATCTGGTGTGTATTGATGGATCTACAATTTATGCATTTTATCTTCATATACTATGTCCCATTGAACTAACTAGTTGTTGATTATGCATGTTTACCGGTATTTACACTTATCATTGTGAGCTTTACACATGTAGTATTTTATTTGAATTTTATTATTTTTCTTTGTTTTCTTGTGTCTACAGGTGTTTTGGAGCAACCTAGGACCAAGAACAATGAAAGGACCAAGGATGGGTTCGATATGGAGTCTACTAGGGGCTAGACTTAGCCATTTTGAAGGTTGGAAAAATTCATTTTTCCAAAGTGCTCCAAATCAAGATCTGAGACCATAAATGGATGGATGTCGTTCATATGAATCAAACGAGCCCAAGAACGTCCAATTCTGATTTCTTACGAAGATTTGACGGTCGTTTTACCGAATGAGGATAGATCAAAAGACGGTATTCCGAACTATCGCGCGCGGTCGTTTGACATGCAGAAATCTCTGATAATTGCCCTTCCAGGCAGGATTCTTCACCGATTTCTTCCTCGTTCGATCCCACGGGATCCTTGACTTGTAAAGAAGATATTGAGAGAGAAATTGGCTCATTGCGAGCCCTAGGATGAAGCCCATCAAGAGAGGAGGCTAGGAATGCTCCATATATATCATCCTCAACCCTAGCCGCTATCTCCATCCTCCACAACACATCTCATTCACCCACCCATCTCCATTGCTGCTCCACCACCAAGATAAGGAGGGACAACCACTGACGGTGTCCTAGACTAGGGAGTCCTGGCCTAGCCAGTCTAGTCCATGGGTCAGACTGATGGCCCGTAGAGGAGAAGAGACTCCGGAGGCCTCTAGCCCATTTCAACCGAAGGCTTGGCGTCTACTTCAAGTATATCTATTAGATTCAGCATGTAATCCCTATTTGGTAACCGGCCATGTGTAACCCTACATACCCCTGGCGCCTATATAAACTAGAGGGTTTAGTCCTTACACTCACTCATCATCATCATTATCCCTAGGGTTTAGACCACAACTCACAATCTCAAGGTAGATCAACTCTGTACTTTGATACATCCATAATATAAGCAAGAGCAGGACGTGGGGTTTTATCTCCCTAAAGAGGGCCCGTGATACATCCATTTTGCATCATGTTTTCCTACTGTTATTTAAAATGTTTTTGATCATTATGACACTTTGTGATGCAATTCTAATCCCTTTTTTCTCTTAATTTACAAGATTTACATGAAGAGGGAGATTGCCGGCAGCTGGAATTCTGGACCTGAAAAAGCTATATAGGAGATACCTATTCTGCAAAAGTCCAAATGACCTGAAATTTCACGGAGAATTTTTATGGAATATATAAGAAATACTAGAGAAAACAAGTACCAAAGGGGGCCCACCAATTACCCACAAGGCAACATGGCGTGGCCACCCCTCTGGGCGCGCCCTTATGCCCTGTGGGGCGCCTGGCAGGCTTCCGGCCCCATCCTCTGCTATATGAAGGGTTTTGAATTAGAAAAAATCAAGAGAAGACTTTCGGGACGAGGCGCCGCCATCTCGAGGCGGAACCTGGGCAGGAGCACTTTAGCTCTTCGGTAGAGCGATTCCGCCGGGGACACTTCCCTCTGAGAGGGGTAAATCGAAGCCATGGACATCACCAACAACCCTCTCATCGTGGGAGGATCAATCTTCATCAACATCTTCACCAGCACCATCTCATCTCAAACCCTAGTTCATCTCTTGTATTCAATCTTTGTCTCAAAACCTCATATTGGTACCTGTGGGTTGCTAGTAGTGTTGATTACATCTTATAGTTGATGCTAGTTGGTTTATTTGTTGGAAGGTTATATGTTCAGAACCTCGATGATATTCAATACCCCTCTGATCTTGAACATGAATATGATTTGTGAGTAGTTACTTTTGTTCTTGGGGACATGGGAGAAGTCTGGTTATAAATAATCATGTGAATTTGGTATTCGTTCTATATTTTTATGATATGTATTGATAAGTCTCCATCGTATCTATAATTTTTGATTGTTTCATGCCAATATTATACAACTTTCACATACTTTTGGCAACATTTTATATGATTTTTTGGACTAACCTATTGATCTAGTGCCCAGTGCCAGTTCCTGTTCGTTGCATGTTTTTTGTTTCACAGAATATCCATATCAAACTAAGTCAAAACGCGATAGAAATTTATGGAGAATTATTTTGGAATATTTGTGAATTTTGGGAGGTGGAATCAACGCAAATGGAGGCCCACGTCCTCCACAACCCATCAGGGCGCGCCGGGCACCCCCTGGCACGCCCAGGTGTCTTGTGCCCTCCCTGTAAGTCAGTTGGATCCCTTCTTTAGGCGTAAGAAAGATAATTTATGGAAAAAATCGTGTAAAAATTTCAACGCAATCGGAGTTACATATCTCCGAGAATTTAATAAAAGGTGGAGGGCTAGAAAACAGGAATGCGAAACAGAAGAGAATAGAGAGGGAGATCCAATCTCAGAGGGGCTCCTGCCCCTCCGCCGCCATGGAGGCCATGGACCAGAGGGAGAAACCTTCTCCCATCTAGGGGGAGGCCAAGGAAGAAGAAGAAAGAGGGGGGCTCTCCCCCCTCTCTCCCGGTGGCGCCGGAACACCGCCGGGGCAAGGATCATGATGGAGATCTACATCAACAATCTTGCTACCGTCAACACCAACTTTCTCCCCCTCTATGCAATGGTGTATGATACGTCTCGAACGCATCTATAATTTTTTATTGTTCCATGCTGTTATATTATCATTCTTGGGTGTTTTAAAATCATTTTATAGCAACCTTATATCATTTTTTGGACTAACCTATTGATATAGTGCCTAGTGCCAGTTGCTGTTTTTTTGCTTGTCTTTCACTTTGGGGAAGTCAATATCAAACGGAGTCCAAACACAACGAAACATTTTGGACAATTTTTATGGACCAGAACACCCAGGATGGGCCAGAGAAGTACCAGAGGGTTGCCCCTAGGGGGGCACAACCTACCTGGGCGTGCCTGGGGGCCCAGGCATGCCCTGGTGGTTTGTGCCCGCCTCGGTGGCCTCCTGCACCACCTCTTTGCCCTATAAATTGTCAAATATTCCAAAAAACCCGGGATACCCTAGATTAGAAGTTCCGTCGTCGCAAGCCTCTGTAGCCATGAAAAACCAATCTAGACCACGTTCCAGCACTCCGCCGGAGGGGGAAGTCATCGTCGGTGGCCATATTCATCATCCTGGCAGCCACCATGATGAGGAGGGAGTAGTCCATCATCGGGCCTGAGGGTTTTTACATGTAGCTATGTGTTTAATTTCCCTCTCTCGTGTTCTTTAGATGTCACAATCTTGATGTATCGCTGGCTTTGTTAATATAGTTGGATCATATGGTGTTTTCCCCTCTCTATCTTGTTGTGAATTGAGTTTTCCCTTTGAGATTTCATTTTATCGGATTGAATACTTTTATGGATTTGAGAACACTTGATGTATGTCTTGCTATGAATACCCGTGGTGACAATGGGGTATCATACTGATTCACTTGATATGTGTTTTGGCACTCAACTCGCGGATTCCGGAGGTGACATTGGGGTAATCTATGCATAGGGGTTGATACATGTTCTCGTCTTTGTTTCTCCAGTAGAAATCTTGGGGCACTCTTTGATATTCTTTGTGTTGGATTGAGTATTATGAATCTGAAATTGTTTGATGCATATCGTATAATCAACTCACGAATACTCGCGGTGACATTGTAGTATCTAGGTGACATTAGAGTTGGTTGATGTTTATCATATGGTGTTATTTTAGTACGAACTCTTGATTAGATCGATTGGGAAGAATAGCTTGGTGTTAATTTAGTATGAACTCTAGGATAGATTGATCGGAAATAATAGCTTTGAGGTGGTTTCATACCCTACAAACAATTTCTTCTTATGTTCTCCGCTAGATAAGAACTTTGGAGTGATTCTTCATCACACGTTGAGGGATGGTTATATGATCAAATTAGATTAGCACTATTGAGAGACATCAGTGTAACACCTCTTATCCCCGCTGTAATCTCTACTTAAACATGGTGCTCAATGCTATATATTATTTCAATGATCTATGGCTATCTTATGATGTTTGAGTAGATCCGTTTTGTCCTATGGGTTGATAGATGATCATGATTGGTTTGAATTGTATATTTTATTTTGGTTCTATCCTACAATGCCCTCCGTGTCGCACAAACGTGGGGGATCCCTGCTGTAGGGTGTTGTAATAACTTCATGGTTTGCTTATGGTGGGTGGCACGAGTGACAGGAGCACAGACCAGAGTTTGGGGTCATCGCGTATTGGATAAAGAGGACTTGATACTTAATGCTTTGGTTGGGTTTTACGACCTTAATGATCTTTAGTAGTTGCGGATGCCTGCTTGAGTTCCAATCATAAGTGCATATGATCCAAGTAGAGAAAGTATGTTAGCTCATGCCTCTCCCTCATATAAAATTGCAACAATGATCACTGGTTTAGTTATTGATCACCTAGGGACAAATGACTTTCTTGTTGAAAAAAGCTTCTACTTTTATTGTCTTGCATTTTACTTGTAGTTTATTCTTGCAAAGTACTTCTAGTTTTATTCTTGCAAACTTAACCCATCACCTACAAAATAGTTTTATACTTGTTCTAGGTGAAGCAAACGTCAATTGTGCGTAGAGTTGTATCGGTGGTTGATAGAACTTGAGGGAATATTTGTTCTACTTTTAGCTCCTCATTGGGTTCTACACTCTTATTTATCAAAAAAGGCTACAAATGATCCCCTATAATTGTGGGTTATCAAGACCTTTTTTTGGCGCTGTTGCCGTCGAGCAATAGCGTGGGGTCAATATTCTCGTGTGTGCTTGTTTGCTTTATCACTAAGTAGTTTTTATTTTCTGTTCTAAGTTGTTCTCTATCTTTAGTTATGGATATGGAACACGAAATACCAAAAAAATAGTGGTACTTGCTACTCATGGAGGTGGGGAACCTCCTATAACCCTTCATGCTCGTTATGTGAAAAATATTAAACACTACTTTCATAATCCTGAGAAAACCCCATTCAACATGAGAAAGGGAGACATGTTGGATCAACGTGAATATTTTAGGGATTATCGCTTGACACAAAAAGGGAAACTGTTATGGGATCATATTGATATGTTGCATTTGTCTGCTCGGGATTTATGCTTGAGACATTATTATACTTGTTGCTCTAGGATGAGGTCTCCACACCTTCCCTTTTTCATGCAAATTTAATGATAATAAAACCTTAGCTTCTTATGCTAATGGTAGATATGATTACTGTGATGTGGAGTTAATAGAAGAATTTGTTGCTTTTAAGGGTTCTTATGAAATTGAATCTATGTTTAAAAGGTATGAAGATTTTGATGATTTCGTTTATAGACTTGAAATTTTTGCTATACTTAAATATTGTCATGAGAATTACAATTCTGATATTGGTGTATTTCTTGAGAAAGTCTTCACTGTCCAAGAAGAGACTAATATTTTGTATGACCCTATGGAAGAAGGAATTGATTAAACTGTGAGCTCATTGGATGAAAAAGATGATGAGGAGAGCGAAGAACAAAAGGAGGAAGAGCCGATTAGCTACCCGTGCCCAACTTATAATGAGTGTAACTCTTCAACTCATACATTATTTAATCTCCCTTTATGCTTATCGAAGATTGAATGCTACAATAATTGCTATGATCCCGTTGATTCATTTGAAGTATTCCTTTTTGATGAACTCGATGCTTGCTATGCTTGTGGCCAAGATTCCAATATGAATTATGCCTATGGAGATCAAGTTGCTATAGTTCCTTATGTTAAGAATGAAATTTTTGCTATTGCACCCACACATGATAGTCCTATTATCTTTTTGAATTCTCCAAACTATAGTATATCAGAGAAGTTTGCACTTATTAACGATTACATTGATGGGTTGCCTTTTACCGTTGCACATGATGATTTTGATGAATATAATATGCATGTAATTTCTTCTCCTACTTGCAATTATTATGAGAGAGGAACTATATCTCCACCTCTCTATGTTTCCAACACGATAAAATTGCAAGAAACTGCTTATGTTATGTATTGGCCTTTACTAGATGTGCATGAATTGTTCTTTTATGACATGCCGATGCGTAGGAAGAGAGTTAGACTTCATCATTTCAAGATATATGTTGCTTTGTGCTCACTACTAAATGCAAAATCATTGTTAATTAAAATTGGCTTTGATATACCTTGGGATCCGGGTGGATCCATTACTTGAGCACTTTATGCCTAGCTTAACGGCTTTAAAGCAAGCGCTGCCAGGGAGACAACCCAGAAATTTTAGGAAGTCGTTTTATTCTGTTGAGTGATTTAAAGTTTGAAAACAAAAAATATAGAGGGGAACTTAAAACTTCATAAAAAGAAAAGTGAAAATGAGAAAGACGAGTACCATGGAAGTGGGGGATATCCTTGAACTTTGTTCCTACCCGTGGGAAATTGTGAATCTCGATTACAAAAACTTTTCAATAAAAATAATTACCTCCATGCACAAATCCATTCTATCATAAAAATAATGTGCCAAGATTGTCCTTCAGGATGATTAGATTGCTTGTTGGTATGTGCGGTGCAAAAACAAAAACTTTGGCTGTAGTGCACGATTTTACATTTTTTACTGGAACGTCGAAAGTTTCTGAAACTTTTTTACTGCTATAATTTTTTTATTTTTTCCTAGTTTTTCAGAATTTTTGTAGTACCAAAAGTATGGTCAAAGTTCAGATTGCTAGACTGTCCAGTTTTTGAAAGATTCTGATTTTTATGCATTGTTTTGCTTGTTTTGAAGAAACTATCGATTCTATCTGTGGTATAAGCCATGGAAAAGTTACGATACAGTAGCTACAATGCAATAACAAAATATGAATTGGTTTGCAACAGTACTTAAAGTAGTGATTTGCTTTATTATAGTAACGGATCTCACCAGTTTTCTGTTAAGTTTTGTGTGGATGAAGTGTTCAAAGATCGAGGAGGTCTCGATATGAGGAGAAGAAGGAGAGGCAATGGTTCAAGCTTGGGGATGCCCAAGGTACCCCAAGTAAATATCCAAGGAGACTCAAGCATCTAAGCTTGGGGATTCCCCGGAAGGCATCCCATCTTTCTTCAACAAGTATCGGTATGTTTTCGTTTTTGTTTCGTTCATGTGATATGTGTAAATCTTGGAGCATCTTTTGTGTTTAGTTTTAATTTTTCTTTTATGAACCATGCTGGTATGAGATAGTCCATGGTTGATTTATAGAACGCTCATTGCACTTCACTTATATCTTTTGAGTATGGCTTTATAAAATGCTTCATGTGATTCACTTATATCATTTGAAGTTTGGATTGCATGTTTCTCTTCACATAGAAAACCGTTATTCGTAGAATGATATTTTGCTTCACTTTTATTTGTTAGAGCATGGTATTTTGTAGAAAGAATTAAACTCTCTTGCTTCAATTATATCTATTTAGAGAGTCAACAGGAATTGGTCAATTGCATGGTTAGTCATAAAATCCTACATAAAACTTGTGGATCACTTAATATGATATGTTTGATTCCTTGCAATAGTTTTGCGATATAGAGATGATAATATGTGGGAGGTACTAGTAAACGGTTTTGGTTAGTAAGAATATTGGTGTTAAGGTTTGTGATTCCCGAAGCATGCACGTATAGTCTCTCATTATGCTATGAAGTTGGAGCATGATTTATTATTGATTTTCTTCCTTATGAGTGGCAGTCGGTGACGGGCGATGGTTTTTTCCTACCAATCTATCCCCCTAGGGGCATGTATAGTAGTACTTTGGTTCGAGGGCTAATAAACTTTTGCAATAAGTATATGAGTTCTTTATGACTAATGTGATCAATCCATGGATTATACACACTCTTACCTTTATGCAATTTGCTAGCCTCTATGGTAGCGTGCATTGCCCTTTCTCACCTCGAGAGTCGGTGCAAACTTCGCCGGTGCATCCAAACCCCGTGATATGATACGCTTTATCACACATAAGACTTATTATATCTTCCTCAAAACAGCCACCAAACATATCTATTATGGCCTTTCCACAACCATTCTGAGATATATTGCCATGCAACTTCCACCGCTTCCATTTTGATAACTTGAGCATTCATTGTCATATTGCTTTGCATGATCATATAGCTGACATAGTATTTGTGGCTCATCCACCATTCATCATTTTTATACATGTTATGCTAGGTCATTGATCATCTTGGTACAGTGCCATAGGCATTCATATAGAGTCATATTTTTTTCTAGGTACCGAGCTGTAATTTTTATTTCTTTTGAGTTGTAAGTAATAGAAGTGTGATGATCATCATTATTCATTATTAGAGCATGTCCCAGTGAGGAAAGGATGATGGAGACTATGATTCGCCCACAAGTCGGGATGAGGCTTCAGACAAATATAAAAAAAGAAAAAAGTGAGGCCAAAAAGAGCCCAAGAAAAAATAAAAAATAAAAAAATGAGAGAAAAGAGAGAAGGGGCATGCAAATACCACACTTGTGATTCAAAGTAGCACCATGTTTTCATATAGAAAGTCTCCTTTGTTTTCACTTTCATATACTAGTGGGAATTTTTCATTGTAGAGTTAGGTGCACACCCCCTTAATTTTTAGTTTGAGCTTTCATACACTTATAACTCTTAGTGCATTCGTTGCATGGAAACCCCTACTCCTCGCATTGATATCAATTGATGGGCATATTCATAGCTCGTTGGTCAGTTGCGCCAATGTGAGACTTTCTTACTCTTTTTCCTACTCTATATTTACCCCTATCATCATACTCTATTCCACCTGTAGTGCTATATCCATGGCTCACGCTCATGTATTGCGTGGGAGTTGAAAAGGCTGAAGCGCGTTAAAAAGTATGAACCAATTTCTCGGCTTGTCATCGGGGTTGTGCATGATAAATACTTTGTGTTAAGAGGACAGAGCATGACAAGACTATATGATTTTGTAGGGATAGCTTTCTTTAGCATTGATATTTTGAAAGACATGGTTGTTTGTTGGGATGCCTGAGTATCGATGTCTTTATGTCAAATTATAGACATTTACTTTGAATCATTTGTGTCTTAATATTCATGCCATGATTAGATATATGATCAAGATTATGTTAGGTAGCATTCCACCTCAAAAATTATGATTTTATCATTTACCTACTCGAGGACAAGTAGGAATTGAGCTTGGGGATGCGGATACGTGTCCATCGTATCTATAATTTTTGATTGTTTCATGCCAATGTTATACAACTTTCACATAATTTTGGGAACATTTTATATGATTTATTGGACTAACCTATTGATCCAGTGCCTAGTGTCAGTTCCTTTTTGTTGCATGTTTTTTGTTTCACAGAATATCCATATCAAACAAAGTCCAAACGCGATAGAAATTTACAAAGAATTATTTTGGAATATTTGTAATTTTTGGGAGGTGGAATCAACGCAAACAGAGGCCCATAGCCTCCACAACCCATCAGGGCGCGCCGGGCACCCCTGGCGCGCCCATGTGTCTTGTGCCCTTCCCGTAAGTTGGTTGGAGCCCTTCTTTGGGCGCACCAAAGATAATTTATGGAAAAAAATTGTGTAAAAATTTCAGTGCAATCGGAGTTACCACTACAAAAAAAGACACATCCGTGACATTTTGGGCTGAACAATTTTTTTTCCTGTCATACTTATGACACTTCTATGACAATAATTGTGACAAAACCCGGTATCATCATAGATGTGGTGGGCTCCTACTTCTATGAAAAAAAATCATGATAGAAAATGGCCTTTTCGTCCTGGGCGGGCTGGAGATGCAACTGCATGACATTCTTTGGGTCGTCCATGACGGAAAAAATCATGGTAGAAGCAAGGGCAAGGAACATATCGGGGTGTTCCCGGTTACAGTGGGTGGTCCGGGGCCGAGCGATACGCGTTTCTCTCATACACGTACGCGCGTGTGTGCGAGGCGTTGGGCTCTAACTAAACCCGAGTGAGGCATTGGGCTCTGACTGTACCCGAGCGATTGCACTGCAGGCTACGCGTTACTGAACCCGAGCGATCGATCGATGGCTATTAACTGAACCCAATCGAGCGATTCCATAGGTACTGCTGCTAACTGAAACCGAACGATGCTGCCTCTAGATGAATAGTGAGCATTGCTGGGGGGGGGGGTTGGATGAACAGTGAGCGGTGCGCGTGGATGAACAGGACCCCGTGATGTTGCCTCTAGATGAACAGGACCCCGATCGATTGAGCCGATTGGGGCTGGATGAACAGGACCCCGTAGAGGGCTGGATGAACAGGACGACCCCGTGGAGGGCTGGATGAACAATAGAAGGTGGAGGGGTGGATGAATAGTAGCCCGTGGAGGGGTGGTTGAACAGGAGCCCGTTGAGAGGGGTGGTTGAACAGTAGCCGGTGGAGTAGCGCGTGGTGGAGGCTGGATGAACAGGAGCCGACGAACAGTCGCAGGTGGAGGCTGGAGGAGGTCGACGGTGGATGAACAGTAGCCCGTGGAGGCTGGAGGAGGTCGACGGTGGAGATGAACAGTATCCCGTGGAGTCCTATTTTGCGGTACGCCACACCCCTCCCGATGAACAGGATCCTGTTTCGACCGTAGCGCTCCAACAAAAGTCCGTTTCGTCCGTTTTGCGGTACGCCACACCCCTCCCGATCAACAGGACCCCATTTCTACCATAGGAGGTCCAACACAAGTCTGTCTCCTCTGTTTTGCGGTACGCCATACCCCTCCCAATGAATAGGATCCTGTTTCGAACATGGTCGGTCGAACACAAGGCTGTTTCCTTCGTTCTGCGACGCCATGCCTAGTTTCCATCGCCTGTTCCGTCCAAGCCCTCCCGATGAACATGACGACGCATTTCGTTCCAGCCCAGCCGGTTCGCTCCCCATGAACACGACGACAACGTTGTTTCTCCATTTCGACCCAGCCATGTACACGAGCCCTAGCCGTACGTATGCGCGAGTAGGCGTTCGAGACCCCGCCTGTATGTATGTACGTGGCCGTATTTACTTTCTTGCACCCAGGCCGATGTACGTATGCGTACATGCTATGTGCGCGCCTCAACTACGACACGTGCGCGCCTCTACATCGACTAGTATGTACGTACACGTTCGCGACCAGAATGACAACACTACGTACGCTTCGACCAGGTGGGTCCCGACTATCAGGCACTTCCTTGTGTGCGAAGATGTAGCTGGTGTGGCCCAGCAGTCAGGGGGGCAAATCGTTTTTTTTCCTGGACACACTTCCTTGCGTGCAAAGATGTAGCTGGTGGGTCCCAGCAGTCAGGAAGGGAAACGTTTTTTTCACCAAATACGGTGGCCCAACCGGTGGGTCCCCGCTGTCAGGTGGAGGAATAATTATTTTGCGCGTAATAAGGAGGCACTTCCTTGCGGCCATCATGGACCCAGCTGCCAGCCTCTCCACGTACAGTACTCTTCCAATGGAAGTCGTTCCTTGACCACGTTGACCATGCCACGCGGAGAGCACCAGGGCGGTGGACGACGGCGAGGCCTAGGAAGGGGACGTCGCAGAGTCGGGGAAGACACGACAGTGGAAGCCCGCACGGAGAGGAGTACGAAGGTTCACTGGTTCGACTGTGGTGTGATGCTGCTGTCGCTGCAGGGCCTGGCCAGCGGTGGGAACAGTAGGGGGCGGTGAGGCCTGATACGTCTCCAACGTATCTATAATTTATGAAGCATTCATGCTATTTTATTATCTGTTTTGAATGATTATGGGCTTTATTATACACTTTTATATTACTTTTGGGACTAACCTATTAACCGGAGGGCCAGCCCATATTGCTGTTTTATTGCCTGTTTCAGTATTTCGAAGAAAAGGAATATCAAACGGAGTCCAAACGGAATGAAACCTTCGGCATCGTGATTTTTTGGAAGAATATCATCCTGGAGGCTTGGAGATCAAGTCAGAAGATCCTTGAGGAGCCCAGGAGATAGGGGGGTGCGCCCCCCTATAGGGCGCACCCCCTATCTCGTGGACACCTCGAGCACCCCCCCGACTGACTTCTTTCGCCTATATAAGCCTACGTACCCTAAAACCATTGAATATCAAGATAGATCGGGAGCTCCGCCGCCGCAAGCCTCTGTAGCCACCAAAAACGTCTCGGGAGCCCGTTTCGGCACCCTACCGGAGGGGGATCCATCACCAGTGGCCATCTTCATCATCCCGGCTATCCATGATGAGGAGGGAGTAGTTCACCCTCGGGGCTGAGGGTATGTACCAGTAGCTATGTGTTTGATCTCTCTCTCTCTCATGTTCTCTCTCGTGTTTCCTCTATGGCACGATCTTGATGTATCCCGAGCATTGCTATTGTAGTTGGATCTTATGATGTTTCTTCCCCTCTAGTCTCTTGTGATGAATTAAGTTTTCCCCTTTGAAGTTATCTTATCGGATTGAGTCTTTTATGAAAACACTTGATGTATGTCTTGTCGTGCTTATCTATGGTGACAATGCGATATCATGTGCCTCTTGATGTATGTTTTGGTGACCAACTTGCGGGTTCCGCCCAAGAACCTATGCATAGGGGTTGGCACATGTTCTTGACTCTCCGGTAGAAACTTTGGGGCACTCTTTGAAGTACTTTGTGTTGGTTGAATAGATGAATCTGAGATTGTGTGATGCATATCATATAATCATGCCCACGGATACTTGAGGTGACAATGGAGTATCTCGGTGACATTAGGGTTTTGGTTGATTTGTTTCTTAAGGTGTTATTCTAGTATGAACTCTTGAATAGATTGATCCGAAAGAATAACTTTGAGGTGGTTTGGTACCCTACCATAATCTCTTCGTTTGTTGTCCGCTATTAGTGGCTTTGGAGTGACTCTTTATTGCATGTTGAGGGATTGTTATATGATCTATCTATGTTATTATTGTTGAGAGAACTTTCACTAGTGAAAGTATGAACCCTAGGCCTTGTTTCCTATCATTGCACTACCGTTTACGCTCACTTTTACCACTTGTTATCTTCTGTTTTTACAATTTCAGATTACAAATACCTTTATCTACCATCCATATTGCACTTGTATCACCATCTCTTCGCCGAACTAGTGCACCTATACAATTTACCATTGTGTTGGGTGTGTTGGGGACACAAGAGACTCTTTGTCATTTTGTTGCAAGGTTGTTTGAGAGAGACCATCTTCATCCTATGCCTCCAACGGATTGATAAACCTTAGGTCATCCACTTGAGGAAATTTTCTACTCTCCTACAAACCTGTGCACTTGCAGGCCCAACAACGTCTACAAGGAGAAGGTTGTGTAGTAGACATCAAGCTCTTTTCTGGCACCGTTGCTACTTTCCTACAATCCTATGATAAACCTTAGGTCATCCACTTGAGGGAAATTTGCTACTTTCCTACAATCCTATGCACTTGCAGGCCCAACAATGTCTACAAGAAGAAGGTTGTGTAGTAGACATCAAGGCCTCCGTGGCAGCACAGCCGGCCATGGGAGGTAGGAGCATGCGGCACGACCGGCGCTGCTTTGGGCGGCTGGAGCACAAAGACCAGAGGTTGAAGAAGCACTACGCCGTTGGATGGACATAGTACGGTCACTAGAGCTAGAATCGTTCATATTGACTAAGTTTACAAAGCCCTCCGTCCCCGTCAACTTAGTAGGCCCACAAGTCAGCCTCCCACCAAGGCGAGTCCCAGATAGCAGGGGGAGTATTCATTTTTTTGTGCGTAATAAGGAGGCACTTCCGGTGGGTCCGAGCTGATAGCGGGGGGAACATTTTTTTCGCGAAATACAGAGGCCCTTCTAGTGGGTCCCAGCTATCAAGTGGAGGAATCATTATTTTGCGCGTAATAAGGAGCCATTTCCCTGTGTGGGCCCCTACTGTCAGCCTCTTCCGATGGCTGTTGTTTGTTAACCATGTTCACCTCGCCGCGCCGAGAGCACAAACGCGATGGACAAGGGCGAGGCCCAGGAAGAGAACCACCCGAAGCCGGCGAAGCCACCGCAGCGGATGCCCATGCTCAGGGGAGTACGAGCGCTGACTGGTTGGCCACGGGGTGAGGCTGGCATCACCGGAAAATAACAGAGTCTGTGGGTGGTTAGAGGGATGGCCTGGCGGCAGCACACCCAGCCATAGGAGGAGGGAGCAGGCAGTCCCGCCAGCGCTGGTTTGGGCGGCTGGAGCAGGAAGATCAGAGATTGAAGAAGCACGGTGGCCGTTGGATGGACATCCAACAATAACTGTTGTGTGTTGACTAAGTTGACAAAGCCTTGCGTAGCGTCAAAAAAATTAGGACAACGTCATCGTCAACCTAGTAGGCCTAGAAGTCAGCCTCCAAATATGTGGAAAACATCATACAACCCATTAGCCATTATTTTCAATAATTTACAGCCCATTTGCTAATTCTTAAGGATATTTGAAGCCCATATTCTTTTTATTAGCATTACAGACCATATATTCTGATCACTTCTAAAAAATTCAACGAAATTTTGCATATTTCGGTGGGGTCCGAACTCTTTTAATCACAAAATTTCGAGTCACGTTAAAAATAATTTTTCGAAAAGTTATATCAAAATAAAATTCAAAAGACAATTATCTGCAAAAAATGAATGTAATTTAGAATCTTAACTAGCAAGATGCCCGTTCGTTGCACGGAACATGAGGATGCATTTGTATGAGTAGTTTATCTTGTGGGACAAAAGATGATATTTTAATGTAATTGCCAGTTAGCTTTGGTTTTTATAAGAGTAGAGATTATAGAAATCCTGAAAAAAAATGATATTTTAATGCAATTGCCGGTTGGCTTTGGTTTAAAAATTTACAGCCAATTTCTTACAACTTATAGCCCATTTTCTGGGGAAACCCATTTCTTACTACTTACATCCCTCCTCGTCTTGAAAGATTTGCAGCCCAGCAGGGCTGAGAAAAACAAGTAGGCCTTGGTTTTAGTATTCTCCAACAACAAAGAACTGGGCTAGCCATTTTCAGAAAGAAAAAACATATCAACTAGGCTCGTCATGTGCTTAATAAAAGCGTAAGCATGGGCTAGACGGGCCACAACCCCCGCACAACGCGCAGTTGAGCTTCATCTCTGAAACTAAAAAACAACTGGGCGAGCTGCTGGGTCCCTGGTGTTATCTGCTCGTTGTGTAATTTTCTCATTTATTGACTCCATTGACAATGGCGTGGGACCTAGTTGTCAAACAATTAGGAGGAAGTATTTTTTTGGCTTGTAATAACGAGGCACCTGCTTGCGAAATGCAATGACCCTGGTGGATCCCTACTGTCAGCCTCTCCACATACAATCATCTCCTGATTCCTCTTGGTTGTTGACCATGTTGACAATGCCAGACGATGGCGGGCATAGCGAGTGAACCAAGGCAGAGAACGACGGCGAGGCCTCGGACGGGAACGAACAGCAACCGTGGAAGATGCGGCAGTGTAGTGGCAGGTGGAGGGGAGCACGAGGGCAACAACATGCAACTCAAGCATACAAATGGTACAAAAAGCCCAAGGATTAATTTTTCATCAAATTTTTAGACAAAACCCAGATTGAACATGACAGTAACATCTAACCCAACCACTCTTTTTTGCAGTCACAAACAAATGGATCGGTCTGATCCATAAAATCAACATCCTGTGCAAAAAAATTTATTTCAGGATGACTACAACTTGTTGTAAATAGAAGTCGAGCATGTTTAGAAGCCCATTTTTCCACCTGAAACTTCTTTTTTTGTTGTTCAACATGTCCGTCCGTGAGAAATCTCTTGCGGTAAAAATTAAGCCTCATGGACAATAGTAACCTCGCATTCAACAGGAAGAATGTGACAAAGCTTCTGTTTGCCTGGTTGGATGCATATCGTTCCATCGTTATTGTCCTCAAACGTATGTCATGAGAACTGAGAAAATCCTTGTGCTTATTACGCCACTGATTGGTTATATGTTTTTCTCCATGTGGTTCTGCCTAAGTAGACATGAAGATTGAAAACAGTTAAGGTGTGAAAAAAGAGTATGTCGAAAGAACGACAGCTGAACAGTTAATTCTAGTACAATGTATACGGGCTTTAAATGTGCAAGAAATCATCACCTCTATATATAAATTCTCCAGAGATTGAAAGCACCGCAGCAAGCCAATAATTATGTCCAGATCAAAACTAAACATTCTGATATATATGATCTTGACAGAATCCAGCAGCATTGATAGGCTCTCAATGAACGAACTCTTCATTGAGCATATAACATAATATTAGTACCCAAAGTGTACTCCAAGATGATATAAAACTTATGCGCACACATGAAAAATGCAGCATATGATTACAAATGTGTAGATGTTAATATAAGATACCTGAAAAAGTGAGGAGCCAAATACCAACTCCGTGTGATTATTAAATGGGTCACGAATTACACCCAAGGTCTCCAGTTTGGATGCAGAGACGACAGTTATTTGTGAAGGTGTATAACAATTATCAAGGAGCAACCTTTGAAGTGAAGGGGCATCTTCGATGATGAGTTGATGTCCTTCAAAACAAATTCCAATGCTTTTAAGGTGAGGCGACTTTATTTGGAGACAACTGATGTGGATTTCTATTCCCAAAACAATCAGCAAGCGCTCCAGGGCAGGGCAACTAGAGTGGATGATGTTGTGCAGTGAGGCCACCGACAGATAAACCACCACAAGCGAAAGTTTTTTTAGCAGTGGGAGTCAATGCATTTGTACCAGATCGTCTGATAGATGGCACCGGGCAAAGGTGGCGGTGTGGAGAGAGGAGGAAAATGGCGAGATGGACAACGGTGGTGTGGGCAAGAATTCTTTGTGTGTTCGTGGTACGAAACTTTTGTGGTAATGGTACAACTCAAACTACTGGAGTTCTCCGAATTCAGGGGATGTCAGCCAAGCGTCCACCGTGCCGGGTATGGACAACAGGTAGCGTGTCGGGATGCAGAGCCATTGAACGGGGCCCTGCTGGTGAGAAGAGATGATGGCTCTAAGGAGATCAAATTCAGGAAGGACAGATATCTGATGGCAATCGAGATTGAGGGGCGCGGTGCGCCATAGAGGGCGCCACCGAGTTGAGAGGACTTGTGTGCGGCAGCAATCCTTGGTGGGGAGAAGCGAGATGATCTCCTCAAGGATGACGTCTGGGAGATCGCTGATGCGGCCCACAGGAGAT
>NC_041393.1:55980863-56051617 GCF_002162155.2 Triticum dicoccoides | reverse complement strand
ATGGGTTTGAGCAGAGTAGTCAGAGATGAGCCTAGTGGCAGTACGAGTGGGGAAGAAGGAGGGGTGGGGATTTCTGTAGGAGTGGAAGAAGAGGAGCATGCGTTTTCTATACGAGTGAGGAAGAAGGTGAGCGGGGGTTTTCTGGACGAGTGGGGAAGATTGGGGAGCGGGGGTAATTGGGGGTGGGGGGGACGGAAGCGGGAGAGCGAGTTGTTCGTGTTTATAAGGCCTGCTGCACTAACTACTCACTTTTCCCCAAGAACTGCTCTCTTCTTTTGCGTTGCTGCATTGGAGCTGGCGCATGGACTTGGCTGACTGGCCATGCATGCAGGATGCATGCGCCCGCCGGCCACTGCATGCGCCTGGTTTGTTACTAGGCCTATTTAATAGGGTGGTTATGGAGTAAATTAAGGAGATTTATTTTCTTTGTGTGCATCCACCAAATTAGAGGATGCGGTACTGGATGCAGACACTCACATTAAACTAAGCTTCAGAAGATACGGTATGCATACTAACATTTAGAAGAACAAAAGTTCAGCATGTTTATGCATCTCGATGATTCACCATACTATAACCAATACAAAGCTATGAGAAGGTGTTGAAATAAAGAAAATCGGTCGATGCTTCTCTGAGCAAAGGGCCTCCCTGTGCACGCATTAATTTCCTGGGCATGCTTGTTTCTTCTCAATGTTGCGAGCACTTTGAGCATGTTGGCAACTCCACAACTAGTTAGCTGCCTCATCTTGCAATTGATGCTGACACATTTGCAGCAAACACATTAGGCAATAGAGATGACTCAACATGAGTCCATATTGTGCAGTTCCCCCGAAATCATATTCATTGTCTTGAATCTGAAAAGATAGGAAAATAGTAGCTATAGTTAAACGGTGTTGCAAAACAGTAGCACATATCAATAGCTCGGCATGACAAAACACGATCATCTGGACGAAGGGGATACTGACCTGCCTGAGGAAGATTATATATAATCTCATAAGTCCTTGGTTAATTTCCACCTTCGGCTGCACTGCTTGTTTGCTCCTCCACACATGACAGGATCGTTCCGCACTGCATTCAGCAAGTCAACGCATGAATAAGCTAATTTCATCTTGCAGTGGTCATTGTACCTAGTTACGAATGTAGGAATACCTGGAGCTCCATGAGGTTAGCTGACAGTAGGTAGATGCAGCCATATAAATTTTGTGCGGTGCTACCAAAATTGAGGTTTGTATCCCTTCCCATTATGAGAATTCTTCTTGAAGTTGGTAGAATGTGACGGCTTGTTCTTTGCATCAAACTTGCCTTTCCCCTGAGATTTGTTCTTGTTGTTTTGGGGCTGGTTGGGCTGGAAGTTCTTCTCGTGTACCATGTGGGCACTAGAAGCTCCCTCAGCGACCCGAGCACGTGTGTCTTTTGCTCTCGCCTTCTCCTCAAAATCAAGAGTGCTAATGAGATCGAAAATAAAAAACTCATGTCTCTTGTTTTTTAGAGAAGTAGCAAGATCGTTCCACGAAGGTGGAAGCTTGGCAATGAAGGTCCCAGCAACAAATTTGTCCGGCAACACACACTTAAAGTACTCAAGTTCCTTAGAGAGTGACAATATCTCATGAGTCTGCTGAACAACAGAGCGCTCATCAGTCATCTTGTAGTCACAAAATTGCTCCATGACGTACAACTCGTTGCCAGCGCCCGAGGGCCCAAACGTGGCCTCGAGCACAGCCCACATGTCTTTGCCGCTGTCAAACGACATATATGAATCCACAATGGAATCGTCAAGAACACTCAGCAGGGCGGCTTTGAAGAGGGTATCCATGCTCTGAAAAGCTTCCTGCTGTGTAGGATTAAGATCGCCCTCAGGCTTACCCTTAGTGGCGTCATAGCAGTACATGATCTGAAACCAATATACTGCTCTTTTGCGCCACCTTTTATATTGCACCCCCTTAAAAGTAGGCGGCTTCAAAGGCGCAGCAAAACCACTCGGAGTAAATTGCCTATAATCAGGTTTTTGGATTGGATTGTTGAATATATGAGCAATTTAGTATGAGATTTAATCCGAATCAGCAGTAAATAGATCATGACGACAATTGCAAACATCAAAGTACTGATGTGGACTAAACTAGGAGGACAGAATCACATACTGTACAGTGGTAGCAGAACCGCTATGGTTGATGTTGTCACTCATGTCGTTGATGAAGAGGTTACCGAGGTCGGGGAAGAAGGATGTCGTTGAGGAAGTCGTCGCTGGCAGCAGTCATAGGAGTGTGCTCCCCAAAAACCTGATCGCCCCTCTCCCGTACAGGATCACGAAAGGGGGGGTTCGAAGGACTGATATCCCCTCTCGCGATGTACGCCGAAAGGAGGGCTGGAGAAGAACTGCGTGGCAGCGCTAAGATCTAGAACAGTGCGAAACCATATGATACAGCGGCGGCTAGGGTGGAGCATGTCAGGTCGGTCGTGCGAGTATAAAAGTAGGCCCTTGGCCCCCAAACCCCACGTCCAAGTCAATAATAGCCCAACCAAGGTTTGTCTCAATAAAATGGAGTAATTAAATAATTAAGGCGTCTGTTAGTCCCTTTAGTATAAATACTATATCATTAATAATGGCCCCACCTTTTGTCTCACAAAGCATGTTGGGGCTCCTGCTACAACCGGCTACAAGTTTACAGTCCGCTTCTCTTCTCTCTCCTCTTCTCTCTCCTTCAACTAAGCACAAATACTATATTTAAATCCTTATTGCCTGCTTATGTCATCTAATTGTAGTACTTGCTCTAAAGTTACTCTCCACTGTCTAGTCTAAAATGCCAGACGTGCAGCGGGCGGTGCCCTTGGTCGGCGCGCCGCTTCAACGGTGAAAGTTGTGAGAGGTCGCGTCGCCCTGACTTGCCATCAATGTGGAGCGGCGGGCTCAGCTGGCGCCGGGTGGGAAGCGCGCGCGAGAGGGGGGAGGGGTTTTTGTTGGGCCAAGAAGGTGAGAAGCCAACTTGGGATCGGTCCGGATGGGGAAATTGTTGGGGAATGTAGTAATTTCAAAAATTTCCTACGCACACGCAAGATCATGGTGATGCATAGCAACGGGAGGGGAGAGTGTTGTCCATGTACCCTCGTAGACCGTAAGCGGAAGCATTATCACAACGCGGTTGATGTAGTCGTACGTCTTCACGTCCAGACCGATCAAGCATAGAAAGCATGGCACCTCCGAGTTCTTGCACACGTTCAACTCTATGATGTCCCTCGAACTCTGATCCAGCCAAGTGTCGAGGGAGAGTTCCGTCAACATGACGGCGTGGTGACAAGGATGCTGTTCTACTGACGCAGGGCTTCGCCTAAGCACCGCTACGATATTATCGAGGTCGACTATGATGGAGGGGGGAACCGCACATGGCTAAGAGATCCAAGGGATCAATTGTTGTCTCTATGGGGTGCCCCCTGCCCCCGTATATAAAAGAACAAGGGGGAGGCGGCCGGCCAAGGAGGAGGGCGCGCCAAGGGGGGAGTCCTACTCCCACTGGGAGTAGGACTCCTCCTTTCCTTGTTGGAGTAGGAGAGAAGGAAAGAGGAGGAGAGGGAGAAGGAAAAGGGGGCTGCACCCCTTGTCCAATTCGGACCAGAGGGGGGCACAGGCCTCCTTCCTTTTGGCCTCTCTCCTCTATTCCCGTATGGCCCAATAAGGCCCATATACTCCCCGGCGAATTCCCGTAACTCTCCTATACTCCGAAAAATACCAGAATCACTCGGAACCTTTCTGAAGTCCTAATATAGTCGTCCAATATACCGATCTTTACGTATCGACCATTTTGAGACTCCTCGTCATGTCCCCGATCTCATCCGGGACTCCGAACTCCTTCGTTACATCAAAACACATAAACTCATAATATAACCGTCATCGAAACCTTAAGCGTGCGGACCCTACGGGTTCGAGAACTATGTAGACATGACCGAGACACGTTTCCGGTCAATAACCAATAGCGGAACCTGGATGCTCATATTGGCCCCTATATATTATACGAAGATCTTTATCGGTCAAATCGCATAACAACATACGTTGTTCCTCTTGGGGAACGTTGCAGAAAATAAAAAATTTCCTACGGTTTCACCAAGATCCATCTATGAGTTCATCTAAGCAACGAGTGAAAGGGGAGATGCATCAACATACCACTTTGTAGATCGCGAGCGGAAGCGTTCAAAAGAACGGGGTTGAGGTAGTCGTTCTCGTCGTGATCCTATCACCGGAGATCCTAGCGCCGAACGGACGGCACCTCCGCGTTCAACACACATACGGTCAGCATGACGTCTCCTCCATCTTGATCCAGCAAGGGGGAAGGAGAGGTTGATGACGATCCAGCAGCACAACGACGTGGTGGTGGATGCAGCAGAACTCCGGCAGGGCTTCGCCAAGCTGCTGCGGGAGAAGGACGAGGTGTAGCAAGGGGGGAAGGCCAAGACACACGGGTGCGGCTGCCCTCCCCTGCCCTCCTTTATATAGGCCCCCGGGGGGGCGCCGGCCCTGGGAGATGCAATCTCCCAAGGGGGCGGCGGCCAAGGGGGGTGGAGTACCCCCCAAGGCAAGTGGTGCGCCCCCCACCTAGGGTTTCCAACCCTAGGCGCAGGGGGGGCAAGGGGGGCGCACCAGCCCACTAGGGGCTGGTTCCCCTCCCACTTCAGCCCACGGGGCCCTCCGAGATAGGTGGCCCCACCCGGTGGACCCCCGGGACCCTTCCGGTGGTCCCGGTACAATACCGGGTGACCCCGAAACATTCCCGATGGCCGAAACAGCACTTCCTATATAGTTTTTCTTTACCTCCGGACCATTCCGGAACTCCTCGTGACGTCCGGGATCTCATCATGGACTCCGAACAACATTCGGTTTGCTGCATACTCATATTCATACAACCCTAGCGTCACCGAACCTTAAGTGTGTAGGCCCTACGGGTTCGGGAGACATGTAGACATGACCGAGACGGCTCTCCGGTCAATAACCAACAGCCGGATTTGGATACCCATGTTGGCTCCCACATACTCCTCAATGATCTCATCGGATGAACCACGATGTCGAGGGTTCAAGCAACCCCGTATACTATTCCCTTTGTCAGACGGTATGTTACTTGCCCGAGACTCGATCGTCGGTATCCCAATACCTCGTTCAGTCTCGTTACCGACAAGTCACTTTACTCGTACCGTAATGCATGATCCCGTGACCAGACACTTGGTCACTTTGAGCTCATTATGATGATGCACTACCGAGTGGGCCCAGTGATACCTCTCTGTTATCCGGAGTGACAAATCCCAGTCTCGATCCGTGTCAACCCAACAGACACTTTCGGAGATACCTGTAGTGCACCTTTATAGTCACCCAGTTACGTTGTGACGTTTGGTACACCCAAAGCACTCCTACGGTATCCGAGAGTTACACGATCTCATGGTCTAAGGAAGAGATACTTGACATTGGAAAAGCTCTAGCAAAACGAACTACACGATCCTGTGCTATGCTTAGGATTGGGTCTTGTCCATCACGTCATTCTCCTAATGACGTGATCCCGTTGTCAATGACATCTAATGTCCATAGTTAGGAAACCATGACTATCTGTTGACCAACGAGCTAGTCAACTAGAGGCTTACTAGGGACGTATTGTGGTCTATGTATTCACACGTGTATTACGATTTCCGGATAATACAATTATAGCATGAATAAAAGACAATTATCATGAACAAGGAAATATAATAATAATCCTTTTGTTATTGCCTCTAGGGCATATTTCCAACAGTCTCCCACTTGCACTAGAGTCAATAATCTAGTTACATTGTGATGAATCGAACACCCATAGAGTTCTGGTGCTGATCATGTTTTGCTCGCGGAAGAGGTTTAGTCAACGGATCTGCGACATTCAGATCCGTATGCACTTTGCAAATTTCTATGTCTTCATCTTGAACATTTTCACGGATGGAGTTGAAGCGACGCTTGATGTGCCTGGTCTTCTTGTGAAACCTGGGCTCCTTTGCAAGGGCAATAGCTCCAGTGTTGTCACAGACGAGTTTGATTGGCCCCGACGCATTGGGTATGACTCCTAGGTCGGTGATGAACTCCTTCACCCATATTGCTTCATGCGCTGCCTCCGAGGCTGCCATGTACTCCACTTCACATGTAGATCCCGCCACGACGCTCTTCTTGCAGCTGCACCAGCTTACTGCTCCACCATTCAACATATACACGTATCCGGTTTGTGACTTAGAGTCATCCAGATCTGTGTCGAACCTAGCATCAACGTAACCCTTTACGACGAGCTCTTCGTCACCTCCATAAATGAGAAACATGTCCTTTGTCCTTTTCAGGTACTTCAGGATATTCTTGACCGCTGTCCAGTGTTCCTTGCTGGGATTACTTTGGTACCTTCCTACCAAACTTACGGCAAGGTTTACATCAGGTCTGGTACACAGCATGGCATACATAATAGATCCTATGGCTGAGGCAAAGGGGATGACGCTCATCTCTTCTTTATCTTTTGCCGTGGTCGAGCATTGAGCCGAGCTCAATCTCACACCTTGCAGTACAGGCAAGAACCCTTTCTTGGACAGATCCATTTTGAACTTCTTCAAAATCTTATCAAGGTATGTGCTTTGTGAAAGACCTATGAGGCATCTCGATCTATCCCTATAGATCTTGATGCCTAATATATATGCAGCTTCTCCAAGGTCCTTCATTGAAAAACACTTATTCAAGTAGGCCTTAATGCTGTCCAAGAATTCTATATCATTTCCCATCAAAAGTATGTCATCTACATATAATATGAGAAATGCTACAGAGCTCCCACTCACTTTCTTGTAAACGCAGGCTTCTCCATAAGTCTGCATAAACCCAAACGCTTTGATCATCTCATCAAAGCGAATGTTCCAACTCCGAGATGCTTGCACCAGCCCATAAATGGATCGCTGGAGCTTGCATACTTTGTTAGCATTCTTAGGATAGACAAAACCCTCCGGCTGCATCATATATAGTTCTTCCTTAAGATCCCCGTTAAGGAATGCCGTTTTGACGTCCATCTGCCATATCTCATAATCATAATATGCCGCAATTGCTAACATGATTCGGACGGACTTAAGCTTCGCTACGGGAGAGAAAGTCTCATCGTAGTCAATCCCTTGAACTTGCCGATAACCCTTAACGACAAGTCGAGCTTTATAGATGGTGACATTACCATCCGCGTCCATCTTCTTCTTAAAGATCCATTTGTTTTCTATCGCTCACCGATCATCGGGAAAGTCAGTCAAAGTCCATACTTTGTTTTCATACATGGATTCTATCTCGGATTTCATGGCTTCTAGCCATTTGTTGGAATCTGGGCCCGCCATCGCTTCTTCATAGTTCGAAGGTTCACCATTGTCCAACAACATGATTTCCAGGACAGGGTTGCCATACCACTCTGGCGTGGAACATGTCCTTGTGGACCTACGAAGTTCAGTAGCAACTTGATCAGAAGTACCTTGATCATCATCATTAATTTCCTCTCCAGTCGGTGTAGGCACCACAGGAACGTTTTCCTGAGCTTCACTACTTTCCGGTTCAAGAGGTAGTACTTCATCGAGTTCTACTTTCCTCCCACTTACTCCTTTCGAGAGAAACTCTTTTTCCAGAAAGGATCTGTTCTTGGCAACAGAGATCTTGCCTTCGGATCTTAAGTAGAAGGTATACCCAATGGTTTCCTTAGGGTATCCTATCAAGACGCATTTTTCCGACTTGGGTTCGAGCTTTTCAGGTTGAAGTTTCTTGACATAAGCATCGCATCCCCAAACTTTTAGAAACGACAGCTTAGGTTTCTTCCCAAACCATAATTCATACGGTGTCGTCTCAACGGATTTAGACGGTGCCCTATTTAAAGTGAATGTAGCTATCTCTAGAGCGTATCCCCAAAATGATAGCGGTAACTCGGTAACAGACATCATAGATCACACCATATCCAATAGAGTGCGATTACGACGTTCAGACACACTGTTACGCTGAGGTGTTCCAGGCGGCGTGAGTTGTGAAACGATTCCACATTTTCTTAAGTGTGTACCAAATTCGTGACTTATATATTCTCCTCCATGATCCGATCGTAAGAATTTTATCTTTCGGTCACGTTGATTCTCTACTTCATTCTGAAATTCCTTGAACTTTTCAAAGGTCTCAGACTTGTGTTTCATCAAGTAGACATACCCATATCTACTCAAGTCATCAGTGAGAGTGAGAACATAACGATATCCTCCGCGAGCCTCAACGCTCATTGGACCGCACACATCGGTATGTATGATTTCCAATAATTTGGTTGCTCGCTCCATTGTTCCGCAGAACGGAGTCTTAGTCATTTTACCCATGAGGCATGGTTTGCACGTGTCAAATGGTTCATAATCGAGAGACTCTAAAAGTCCATCAGTATGGAGCTTCTTCATGCGCTTGACACCTATGTGACCAAGGCGGCAGTGCCACAAGTATGTGGGACTATCGTTATCAACTTTACATCTTTTGGTATTCACACTATGAATATGTGTAACATTACGTTCGAGATTGATTAAGAATAAACCATTGACCATCGGGGCATGACCATAAAACATATCTCTCATATATATAGAACAACCATTATTCTCGGATTTAAATGAGTAGTCATCTCGTATCAAACGAGATCCAGATACAATGTTCATGTTCAAACTTGGCACTAAATAACAATTATTGAGGTTTAAAACTAATCCCGTAGGTAAATGTAGAGGTAGCGTGACGACGGCGATCACATCGACCTTGGAACCATTCCCGACGCACATCGTCACCTCGTCCTTCGCCAGTCTCCGCTTATTCCGCAGCTCCTGCTGTGAGTTACAAATGTGAGCAACGGCACCGGTATCAAAACCCAGGAGTTACTACGAGTACTAGTAAGGTACACATCAATTACATGTATATCAAATATACCTTTAGTGTTGCCGGCCTTCTTGTCCGCTAAGTATTTGGGGCAGTTCCGCTTCCAGTGACCCTTCCCCTTGCAATAAAAGCACTCAGTCTCAGGCTTGGGTCCATTCTTTGACTTCTTCCCGGCAACTGGCTTACCGGGCGCGGCAACATCTTTGCCGTCCTTCTTGAAGTTCTTCTTACCCTTTCCCTTCTTGAACTTAGTGGTCTTATTGACCATCAACACTTGATGTTCTTTCTTGATTTCAACCTCTGCTGACTTCAGCATTGAGAATACTTCAGGAATGGTCTTCACCATCCCCTGCATATTGTAGTTCAGCACAAAGCTCTTGTAGCTTGGTGGGAGCGACTGAAGGATTCTGTCAATGACCGCCTTGTCCGGGAGGTTGATCTCCAACTGAGACAGGCGGTTGTGCAACCCAGACATTTTGAGTATGTGCTCACTGACATAAATGTTTTCCTCCATCTTACAACTATAGAACTTGTCGGAGACTTCATATCTCTCGACCCGGGCATGAGCTTGGAAAACCATTTTCAGCTCCTCGAACATATCATATGCTCCATGCTTCTCAAAACGCTTTTGGAGCCCCGGTTCTAAGCTGTAAAGCATGCCGCACTGAACGAGGGAGTAATCATCAGCACGTGATTGCCAAGTGTTCATAACGTCTTGGTTCTCTGGGATGGGTGCTTCACCTAGCGGTGCATCTAGGACATAATCTTTCTTGGCTGCTATGAGGATGATCCTCAGGTTCCGGACCCAGTCCGAATAGTTGCTGCCATCATGTTTCAGCTTGATTTTCTCTAGGAACGCGTTGAAGTTCATGTTGACATGAGCGTTGGCCATTTGATCTACAAGACATATTTTGCAAAAGTTTTAGACTAAGTTCATGATAATTAAGTTCATCTAATCCAATTATTTAATGAACTCCCACTCAGATTAGACATCCCTCTAGTCATCTAAGTGTTACACGATCCGAGTCGACTAGGCCGTGTCCGATCATCACGTGAGACGGACTAGTCATCATCGGTGAACATGTCCATGTTGATCGTATCTTCCATACGACTCATGTTCGACCTTTCGGTCTCTGTGTTCCGAGGCCATGTCTGTACATGCTAGGCTCGTCAAGTTAACCCTAAGTGTTCTGCATGTGTAAATCTGTCTTACACCCGTTGTATGTGAACGTAAGGATCTATCACACCCGATCATCACGTGGTGCTTCGAAACGACGAACTTTAGCAACGGTGCACAGTTAGGGGGAACACTTTCTTGAAATTATTATAAGGGATCATCTTATTTACTACTGCCGTTCTAAGTAAACAAGATGCATTATACATAATAAACATCACATGCAATTATATAGTAGTGACATGATATGGCCAATATCATATAGCTCCTTCGATCTCCATCTTCGGGGCTCCATGATCATCTTTGTCACTGGCATTGACACCATGATCTCCATCATCATGATCTCCATCATTGTGTCTTCATGAAGTTGTCACGCCAACGACTACTTCTACTTCTATGGCTAACACGTTTAGCAATAAAGTAAAGTAATTTACATGGCGTTCTTCAATGACACGCAGGTCATACAAAAATAAAGACAACTCCTATGGCTCCTGCCAGTTGTCATACTCATCGACGTGCAAGTCGTGATTCCTATTACAAGAACATGATCTCATACATCACAATATATCATTCATTATTCATCACAACTTCTGGCCATATCACATCACATGACAATTGCTGCAAAAACAAGTTAGATGTCCTCTAATTGTTGTTGCATCTTTTACGTGGATGCAATTGGGTTCTAGCAAGAACGTTTTCTTACCTACCAATAACCACAACGTGATTTTGTCAACTTCTATTTACCCTTCATAAGGACCCTTTTCGTCGAATCCGCTCCAACTAAAGTGGGAGAGACAGACACCCGCTAGCCACCTTATGCAACTAGTGCATGTCAGTCGGTGGAACCTGTCTCATGTAAGCGTACGTGTAAGGTCGGTCCGGGCCGCTTCATCCCACAATACCACTGAAGCAAGAAAAGACTAGTAGCGGCAAGCAAGTTGACAAGATCTACACCCACAACAAAATTGTGTTCTACTCGTGCAATAGAGAACTACGCATAGACCTAGCTCATGATGCCACTGTTGGGGAACGTTGCAGAAAATAAAATTTTCCTACGGTTTCACCAAGATCCATCTATGAGTTCATCTAAGCAACGATTGAAAGGGGAGATGCATCTACATACCACTTTGTAGATCGCGAGTGGAAGCGTTCAAAAGAACGGGGTTGAGGTAGTCGTTCTCGTCGTGATCCTATCACCGGAGATCCTAGCGCCGAACGGACGGCACCTCCGCGTTCAACACACATACGGTCAGCGTGACGTCTCCTCCATCTTGATCCAGCAAGGGGGAAGGAGAGGTTGATAACGATCCAGCAGCACGACGGCAAGGTGGTGGATGCAGCAGAACTCCGGCAGGGCTTCGCCAAGCTGCTGCGGGAGAAGGACGAGGTGTAGCAAGGGGGAAGGCGCCAAGACACACGGGTGCGGCTGCCCTCCCCCCTTCCCTCCTTTATATAGGCCTCCAGGGGGGGGGGACGCCGGCCCTGGGAGATGCAATCTCCCAAGGGGCGGCGACCAAGGGGGGTGGAGTACCCCCCAAGGCAAGTGGTGCGCCCCCCCCACCTAGGGTTTCCAACCCTAGGCGCAGGGGGGCCCAAGTGGGGCGCACCAGCCCACTAGGGTCTGGTTCCCCTCCCACTTCAGCCCACGGGGCCCTCCGGGATAGGTGGCCCCACCCGGTGGACCCCCGGGACCCTTCCGGTGGTCCCGGTACAATACCGGGTGACCCCGAAACTTTCCCGATGGACGAAATAGCACTTCCTATATAGTTTTCTTTACCTCCGGACCATTCCGGAACTCCTCGTGACGTCCGGGATCTCATCCGGGACTCCTAACAACATTCGGTTTGCTGCATACTCATATTCATACAACCCTAGCGTCACCGAACCTTAAGTGTGTAGACCCTATGGGTTCGGGAGACATGTAGACATGACTGAGACAGCTCTCCGGTCAATAACCAACAGCGGGATCTGGATACCCATGTTGGCTCCCACATATTCCTCGATGATCTCATCGGATGAACCACGATGTCGAGGGTTCAAGCAACCCTGTATACTATTCCCTTTGTCAGATGGTATGTTTTGAGAACTGATGACAGTGAGCAACTCCCACTGCCTTTGTATTAAAATAATAAGGTTAGGGGGGGTTAGAGAGTTCAGACTGTACAAAATTACATGTTGTGAGAGGGGGGGTGGGGGGTTGTTAGCTATACAACACAACCGAGCTGAAAATCAAAGCAAGTTGACAATGGAAGTGATGCAAGGAGCCAGCTCCCGCCTAGCTCTATGAGCCAGCATAGCAAAATCCTTCTTGAACCTGCCCCTCCAAGAATCAAAGGAAGGCTGAATCCCCCTGAAGTGTTTGTCATTCCTCTCCTTCCAGATCCCCCAAGCAGCAACCGTGAAGACTTCTAAGAACATCGGCCTTGTCCACCTGCTCTTGCCTTCATGAACCATTTTAATCCAGTCAGGGTCATTTGGCCAATGTATTCCCAGCGCAACCCAGCACCTTTGACTGAAAGGGCAGGCGAAGAAGAGATGAGCAATGTCTTCCTCGGGCGGCTGGTTACAGAGGAGACAGGTGTAATTATCATTCTGGATTCTGAAGTGTCTGCGTCGAAGCATATTCCTGGTATTCAGTCTGTCAGCCAGCAACAGCCACAAAAACACCTTCCATTGCATCGTGCACTTGGTTTTCCAAATCAACCCAAAGATCTGATCTGCCTGAACCTGACTAAAGCAGTGCTCATAATATTTGGAAGATCGAAAGCTTGTCCCCCCCCAAACACATGACCATACGTCCCTGTCTTCATTCAAAGCCATTTCAAGGGTTTCCGACTGTATCTGAATAACCTCATTCTTAGCTTCCACTGACAGCGGCAGGTGGAACACCTCCCCCAATCTTTCTGACGACAGGAGATGTCTAACAGACACATCTGGATTTCGAGCAAACGAAAATGCTCTCGGGTACCTGTCTTGAAGAGTATCCGTGTTCCAACTGTCCTTCCAGAATAAGATCGTATCACCGGCAAACACTTCAGCTTTAGTGATTCCTCTGTATATATCAGACATCGACATAAGGTCTCTCCACCAGAAGGAGCCACACGGGTCAGAGGCATGAGGTATTTTGTCCACATAGTACGAGTCCCAAATCAGTTTGACCCAAGGGACATCATGTTTATTATAAAACTTGTGAAGTTGCTTTAACAGGAGCCCCTGGTTTTGGGGTTTGAGGTCAATGATCCCCAAACCACCTTTGCTCTTGGGTGTGCACACCATATCCCAAGCTGCCAAGGAGCTACCCTTGGGCCCATCATCAGATTTTCTCACCCAAAGACACGATCTCCTCAGTTTATCCAGGTGCTCAATGATCCTAGGGTTTATCTTGATGGAGCACATGGCATAAACGACCAGGGAAGTGACCACAGAATTGAGCAACGTAAGCTTGGAGCCATAGTCCAGGAGCGAGATTGCAGCAGGCACCTTACGCTGAACGGAGGCTACCATTGGCATCAAGTCACTCAAGCTCGGGCGTGTGGTACCCATGGGCAGGCCCAAATAAGTGAATGGCATGGTGCCAAGAGAGCAGCCAAAGATAGCAGCAATCTCCCCTGCCAGCATCGGGTCACAATTGATGGGCACTAGAGTTGACTTGTGGAAGTTTATTTTCAGGCCCACCGACTTCGCGTAGTCAACTAGGATGGACTTCAGAACATGCGCCTGCGAGACTGAGGCCTGGAGCACAGCGATCGTGTCGTCAGCATACTGAATGACTAGGTAGTTGCTGTCAGACGTAGGAAGAGGTAGTTGAAGCAGTCCATTCCGCGTGGCATCATTGATCGCTGACTGAAGCAGGTCCGCCGCAAGGACAAAGATCAGAGGGGACAGAGGGTCTCCCTGTCGGACTCCACAAAGGCAGTCAAACAGTTTCTCGGGGGCTCCATTGAGCAAAACCGAGGAACTACCAGAAGAAAAAATGCATTTGATCCATCCCGGCCACTTCTCATCGAAACCCATATGTTTCATGATCTCGATCATTGGTTCATGCTGGATGGTGTCGAATGCCTTCGCAAAGTCTAATTTTAAGATGCAACACGCTCTCCCCGACGACTGGCACTGATGTATGTATTCAAACGCCCAGGCCAGGTAGTCCTGGATCGATCTCCCCTTCAAGAAACCGTATTGGTTCCGATGAATGATTTTGAGAACCAGCTTCTGCAGACGGTTAGCCAATAATTTAGTTATCAGTTTCAGGCAACAATTGAGCAGCGTGATGGGTCTGAAATCATTGGCAGTTTCAGGCGACTGGGTTTTTGGGATTAGAGTTATGAACCCCGAGTTCAGACTCTTGAGATCAATGGTACCCTCATAAAAGTCATTGCATAATCTATAGAAGTCGTGTTTGATAATGTGCCAGCACGATTTCAGGAAAGACCGGTTAAAGCCATCCGGGCCGGGCGCTCTATCCGATGGCATCTCTCTAACCACAGTGTCAATTTCCTCATGTGTGAAAGGCGTGGTTAGTCCCTCCAGCCCGTCCACTTTCTTAATGATTCTAGACAGGTCAAATTTCATCTCAAATTCACCTTTCTTGCCCAATCTCTCTTTGTAGGTATTGAACAGCTCATTGGCTTTACCCACATGATCTGTTACCAGCGAACCGCCTGGAAGTTTCAGTGAGGATATGGAGTTCTTGCGATATCTTTCCGAGGCCGCCGAGTGAAAGAATTTGGTGTTGTCACCCCCGCAAGAGAACCATCTTACCGTATACCTCTTTTTCCAATATTCTCGTTTGTAGCCAAGGAGGGTGACTAGGTGGGTTTTGAGAATATCCCTGAAATTTGTTTCTGGGACCGATAGCAGCCTTTTGTCCTCGATATTGTCAAGTTCCAAGAGAGCCCAGTTTGTATTATCAATACAAAGGTTCAGCCTAGAGATCCGCTTACTCAAGCGTTTCAGGGCATACCTTAGGTTCTTAAGTTTTTTGCATAAGAGCTGAGCCGAATTCGGTGCAAAGCAGTGCTTCTCCCAGGTTGATCTAACCAGCTCGAAGAAACCCGGATGAGAAATCCAGAAGTTTTCAAACCTAAATATCTTACTCTTAGGTACCGAGGATTCGATCGAAATCACACAGGGTGTGTGATCAGATACTGGTTTGGGAAGGGGACCCACTGTGGTGTTCGGATAGTTTGAGGTCCAGTTAGACGATGTAAAGAACCATTCAATTTGTTCTAGCAGTGGATCAGACTGCATATTACTCCACGTATATTGCCTGCCCTTAATTGGTAACTCAACCAGAGCCTGAGCGTGTATGAAGTCATTAAACGTGAGCATATCATTAGCATCTCCTCCCGGCTTGTTGCGATTATCTGGCGCTCTAATATAATTGAAATCCTCACAAAATAACCAATCCTCATCATCAGGTATATCCAGGTCAAACAACCAAGATGTGAAATCGGATCTTCCCTGCCCAGCGCAGGGACCATAAATATTAACAATTTTCCAGGACTTGCCAGTGTGCACAGAGGTTAGCTGAATACCCAAAGCAAAAGATTCAGAGTAAAAAACACAACCAGCGAAAACAGAGCTATCCCATAGCACAATAAGACCACCGGAGGCCCCTTGGGAGGGCACAACCTCAAACTTATCAAATTTTTTCGGACAGAATAGTTTAACAAAAGCTAGATCGAAAGTAGCACATTTAGTTTCTTGCAGACAAATAACTGAACACCCACTAGAACTGATAGCATTGCGCAGTGCCAAAAGCTTCTTGTCCGAGTTAATCCCTCGGACATTCCAGCATAGAACTTTCCATGCCTTAAGCTGCATCTAGGCCACCAGTGTTACTCTTGTGCATCTCTTGTGTAGCAAGCAAATTGTCTTCACTCAGCTGGCTAGGATGAATACCACACATATTAGTCCCAATGGACTGAATAACATGGATAGAAGTGAGAGGTGGGACGGTATCAGATACCTTTTCATTGTTCCTAGCAGAAGAAGAGCCTGCAGTAGAAAGGCCAGCAATATAAGGGTCCTTCCTGGGCTTGACCTTGGAAACTGGTATTCTCCTGTCAGACATTGGTGGCACCCGGAACCCATCATATTTGTTTGCGCGTGCACTGCGACGAAGGAGGACCGTGTCCACATTGGCTGTCTCCGTGAGTATCATACGCCCGATTGGGCCTGCATCAAGAGCCATGGAATCACGGACTTCCAAATTCACATCGGGGGCCAACCTTGAGGTGTCAATCAACGGAAGATCAGATGTAGGTTTTCCAAACCAAGCAGACAGAACAGTGACATTACCCATCTGAAACATTGAGCCAAAGATACGGCCGAAGATATCAACTTCAGGCCGTATAAGAGCAAGCACAGCCAAGCACATGCGATCAAGATGGAGTTGAATGACAGTGAAAGGGTTAAGTGGATAGCACGCTGTTTGAGGGGTTTCAGCAGGTAGTATAGCTCTGGTGTAGATCCTCTTTAACATCCCTCCCATCCATGATAGCAAATCACTGTCAGTGACAAAGAACTGAGCAGAAGCAGAGCCTCCAGCTCGGACAAATGCATGGGCTGCAGAGGGGACACCATTTATGAAATTATTAGCCAATTCCTTGACATACGAGAGCTCAGACCACACATCAGACAGATTGTCAACCAGATTATGTTCCTGCTGCACACCATCCATCAAAGATGGACCATCATATTCAAAGTAGGTTCTGAAACTAAATCCTGTGTATGGTGGTGGCACCACTGGCCACGGACTCCAGTCATTGGCATGATGCTGATCCTGGGCGTGTTGATTACCAAGCCACGCTGCCTCATTAGCTGCTTGCTGGGCCTCCATCTCATTGATTCGAGCCTGTTGCATGATCGTGTAGTAGGGCAGAGTGTACGGGTGTGGAGAAGCATTCAGGAGAGGGGGAGTATCCTCTGTCCCTTGCAGACCAGGTACAGTATCTCTACCATTCAGAACATAAACGGGGACAGACCAAGAGCGTCCCAAACCCGGCAGCATTCCAACTTTAGTGACCAGCAGACTATGGGGGACTTCCGCAATATCCTTAATGTGGCACTTGACCAGAACCCTAGCTTTATTCTCATTCGGTCTTGGCCATGACAGCAGTTTACCAAAACGTGAGACCGCCTTATGAACATAATGTTCAGTCATGTAATCCATAGGAAAAGTAAGCATTAAGATCCAGACTTCATATTGAAAAGCAGGCATTCTCATGTTAATCCCCTCGTCATGGGGGATTAGTGTGAAGTAAGAATCATCATTCAATGCGTGCGGCCCCTCTCTAATGGCGTCATCTCTACTCTGAACATCAACAAAAGCAACACAACCCACAACGATCGGATAGACAAACTCATCCTCAATCTGATACTCCAAATCCTCCCTAATAATCCGGCAGACTTCTTCTAGCCAAAATCTTTTCTGATGATCTGGAATAGGGGGGGGGGGTGATCTCAATCAGAGCATACCTCGCATGGTTCAGCGGCACCTCATCCACCACCATGGTGCTCCTCTGCAAGCGATGATCTGGCCCTCGCTCAATGTGTGAGCCGACGGGAGTGAAGGCAAACGGCCTAACTGGAAAGTTCGCCATGGCGATGCCAGTAGGGTTTTTCGAGGACTCCGGTCTTGGAGCAGGGGATGCAGGGGCAGAGGAGAAGGAGGAGGCGGATGAAACTGGGGAGACTGAATCTGATTGGGCCCCCAGGGCAGTGGAGTTGACAGCTGCGATGGGAGGGGGTATTCGGAGCGTCAAGCAATGGGGAAAGGACACGTCATCACTACATGGGATTTTCTGTTTCACCTTCCATAACAAACCCTGGTTGTTACCGTGTTTATCCCGCCTACCCCCCGGCAGCCGATATCTTTCCGTTCCACAAGAGGAGGCGTAGACAGTTTAAAGGTCTTGGGCCGCCAATAGTAGGCCGGCCCAATCCAACCCCCCCGACACGTAATATGGCCCAACAAGTTACACGAGCTGCATCTCTGTAGGCCAGGACAGCTATGACTTATATGATCCCTGCTGTTACACGCCAGACAGGTTTGAAGCTTACGGCCCAACATGCATGCTTCACCCCGATCAGGAAGATATTCTGGACATAAACATTGATCGATAAGGCGGATACAACGTTGGCAGAAGATACCTGGGCAATCCGTGGTAGGGTGTCCATGACGCGAGCATTTGGAGCATTTAAGCAAACGAGAATCAATATAATCCTGAGATGGAACATCAGCAATCTGGACCATAGAGGCGACTTCAGTATTAGAATAACCCGCTTGCCAACCGTCCATAATATGGTATAGCTTCTCGTCAGAAATGGAATCCCAATATGAATCACGAAAACGAGATCCCTTGAAAGAAGGTAGGGCTTGCACAATTTGTTTTCCAGAGCAAACAAAATCTCCCAAACGGATATTCAGCTCTTGATCCGCAATCACCAGAAATTTGAACTACCCAAAAAAGATTCCATCGGCGGCTGACTGCCGACTCCAGTCTGGCGTGGAACCTTGTGAATAATCATGCGAATGCACCAGATGTTGAGCATCTGAGTTCAGCTGGTCAAATTTACTTTGTTGATCTTGGAGCCATTTTGATTTGATCGCCAAAGAGCGGGATCCCACCTCGTGCAGAAAACTATCCGCATGCCAACCAACTTCATGATGAACACCAGCGTGATCAGGGACTCCACGATATAGATGAAAATGACAGATAAAATCTGGCCAGATCCGATCCTTAAGACCATAGATAAAGTGTCCCACACGGTTGGAGGCAACCGAGAATCGAGAACGACGATCACTTAGTTGCAAAACCCTAAATTTTGATGCGAGGCCGCCAATGCAAGATTTGAGCGCTAGGGCCACAGATTCCTCAGTCAACTTGAATGAAGCCGATGAGAAAGAAACAACAAGGAAGAATTCCTTGGAGGATCCAGGGTTTGTCCCAGCGAAGTGCACCGAAGATCCAAACTTGGCACGTACCAGAGATTCAATCGCCAAACCTGGAGAGAAGTCCCAATGGAGGAGGCTCTCCATGAGTAGATGGTGGATGCCACGGCCGGAGTGGCCCGTGACAGGGGAAGGGGTGGTGGTGGCCGCCGGCGCCAGAGTGGCCACCGGCGGGGGCCGCCTAGGGAGGCGCCAAGGGAGTCGCCTAGGGAGTCGCCTAGGAGTCAACTAGGGGATACAGTCAGACGGTATGTTACTTGCCCGAGACTCGATCGTCGGTATCCCAATACCTCGTTCAGTCTTGTTACCGGCAAGTCACTTTACTCGTACCGTAATGCATGATCCCGTGACCAGACACTTGGTCACTTTGAGCTCATTATGATGATGCACTACCGAGTGGGCCCAGTGATACCTCTCCGTTATCCGGAGTGACAAATCCCAGTCTCGATCCGTGTCAACCCAATAGGCACTTTCGGAGATACCTGTAGTGCACCTTTATAGTCACCCAGTTACGTTGTGACGTTTGGTACACCCAAAGCACTCCTACGGTATCCGGGAGTTACACGATCTCATGGTCTAAGGAAGGGATACTTGACATTGGAAAAGCTCTAGCAAAATGAACTACACGATCTTGTGCTATGCTTAGGATTGGGTCTTGTCCATCACGTCATTCTCCTAATGACGTGATCACGTTGTCAATGACATCTAATGTCCATAGTCAGGAAACCATGACTATCTGTTGACCAACGAGCTAGTCAACTAGAGGCTTACTAGGGACGTATTGTGGTCTATGTATTCACACGTGTATTACGATTTCCGGATAATACAATTATAGCATGAATAAAAGAAAATTATCATGAACAAGGAAATATAATAATAATCCTTTTATTATTGCCTCTAGGGCATATTTTCCAATAGTTCCCTTTGTCATTGGTATGTTACTTGCCCGAGATTCGATCGTCGGTATCTCAATACCTAGTTCAATCTTGTTACTAGCAAGTCTCTTTACTCGTCAGTCGCATTGCTTGCAAGGCTTATAGTGATGTGCATTACTGAGAGGGCCCAGAGATACCTCTCCGACAATCGGAGTAACAAATCCTAATCTCGAAATACGCCAACTTAACATGTACCTTTGGAGACACCTGTAGAGCTCCTTTATAATCACCCAATTACATTGTGACCTTTGGTAACACACAAAGTGTTCCTCCGGTAAACGGGAGTTGCATAATCTCATAGTCATAGGAACATGTATCGCGCACAGTAACTGGGAGTCCTATTACACCTAAGGCCAACTTCCATTCACCAATCCCAGGTTCATCTCGTGTAGTGATTGTGGACTCGTACAAGGATATGGAGTCGATGGTTGATGTATCAGACTCGACCTTGTCTTTCGTAGCATGCATTCCCATCTGTGTTACAACTGATTCGGTAAGCTATGTGTCCAGTGCATGGAAAACTGCCTTCGGTCTCCCAACCTTACTCATGGCAACCTTCCGGCCGCCCAACAACCTATAATGCTAGTCACTACTCCCACTTGGGCTAGGAAGTAAGCCCCACAACCAAAGCGGCGAAGAACAAATAGAATTTTCTACAAAAGCCGGCTAACGAGGGTATTCCTGCGTATGAGAACATTGTAATGGAGAAGGTCATAGCCGAAATAGGATTCGTTTTGGCTAGAGTGCCCAAATCCGCTATATATTTGACACGGGTTTGCCGTAATGCTGGAACTATGGCGAATGCATCTATCGTCATTGATGCATAAATAAATATACCAATTAGTAGTGATTGAATTCCTTCTATGGTTCCACATGAGAAACCAGTGCGAATATAACCTACATGTCCAATCGAACTATGAGCTAGAGGTCTTTTGACTTTCGTTTGGGCCATGGCGGCCAGTGCTCCTAAGATCATAGAAGCAATGCTACAGAAAAAGAAGATTTGTTGTAATGTACCCCCATAGGAAGCAACAATAGAAACACGTGACATATTTGCAGAAATAGAGTTTTTAGGCGCAATAGAAAGGAATGCTATCACCGGGGTGGGTGAACCCTCATAGATATCAGGTGCCCACATATATAGAGTCAAAAGAGAGATTGAGTCCGAGGGAGAGGGGGGTTTTCTTGGGGCTCGAGAGATTGAATAGATAGGGCCCCACAAGTTGTTAATTCACCGCTGGGGAATTCACACAAAAGTGAAGGACTTATTCTCAACGAAAAAAGTGCTCTCTAAACCGAACGTGAAAGTTGTTTTCCATCAGACGGCTGTTCACGTAACTCCACTCTCGGCTTGGATTATATATCCATTTGGTCCGCTCTCGACCATTCCACACGCTGCCTAGCAGAGACGTGGTTATCTGAAGTGGATTCTCTCTTTTGTAGTAGATGTCAAACCTGCTGCTCAGTGGGCGGGCGCAGCAGCAACATGGACCCCTTTCTTTATGTTGTTGCCAGCGCTTTCCCGGGCCGAGCCGGAATTCTTTATTAGAACATCGGCAGGCAAAGCCCGAAGGAAGGCTGCTATCCCCTCGGCCTTCTTCCTTTTCGATGAATAACAAATCGACATCTCAATCTCTGAAAGCGTTTTCCTTACCCTGCTAATATCCCCCCCTTCGTCGAGCCTTTCCTTTAGTGGTAAGCGATATGCACCTTATCTGAACATCGACAGGCATTTCGGAATTCTCCTTTTTTGGCCCGGGTGAACATAGGCTCAAACATGATTGGAGGGGTCCTAGCTATACCATGCGTTCAATAAAAAAAAGCAAGCCTCTGGGAAGCTGCAGGGATTACAAAAAGAGGGTGCTTTCTTGTGTTGCACTGAAAAAAGGACAAAGGAGAAGACGCTCTTCGACTTTCTTTCTTCCTCCAACGCTCGCCTAAGCCCGGCCCGCGTTAGAGGGGAAGATTAGCAAAGGGAAAAAGACAGAGGGAGGGGGAGCTGCATCTTATTTTCTTCGCGAGAACTTCAGGATCAGAGAAGCATTCAGAAGGGGCGAGGCCTTCATTTCATTGGCAGAAGCAGAAACGATCCAATCCATTCGGGGCTTCGGGGAACCCAAAAACGAACTTTGTTTACTTTTTTCATAGATAGATGATATATATAGGAATAATACATACATCCCTTTACTTTAGATGTCTATGTATCTATTTTGGAATCATCTCCCGATTCTCTTTTTTTTCTAATTCGCACTGCTCTTTCTCTCTAAATTGCATCAAAGAAAATAGAGAGAGAGAGAGAGATCGGATGGATCCTATCCCCTATAACGAACACTCATTCCTATCTATTGATAGAAAAGAAAGATTTTCATCACGGACTTTTTCTTTGTTCTTTTTTTTAGATTGGAGGAATTCCTCAAATCCAAGGCAGCTCCCCACAAACACCCCACCCATATGACTATGCCCCCTTTTGAATCGACAGTATAGATTGGGCTTCATAGCTACTTTCATTCTAAAGATGAATATTAGTCAATAGGCAGGCTTCTTTCAGTAGCAAACATATTCATTTTCACCGGGCTCCGTGCACCTTTGGTACTTCTGGAGGGCAAGCTGTTTTATAGTGACTTCTTTCTTAGGGTAGGGCGATGAATACTTCCAATTCCAGAAAGGTCATTGGGTCGCCTTTGGAAGCTAAAGCGAAAGTTGTAGAAAGCCGGGAGAAAAAGCGAAAGCTTGCTCGCAATGGCCTATACCCTAACCCTCGGAAGCGAAGACGCAAAGCTCACTTTTTTCAAAAGGAAGGAGTTTTTTCTGACTGAATCCATCCATAAAGCCGCCAAGGAAACGAAGTTCGTTCCCTTTCATCAAGTGGGTAAGGTAGGCAAACCACTTAAGCTTTGACTTAGACTGACGGAACAAAGCTAAGAAGTAGGCTGAATGGAAAAAGGAAAGGGACAAGGGCGGTCGTCGCTTGGCGCGAAGGCTGCTGGTTCAGTATGGTACTAAAGGTCCTCGGACTTCCAGGCGGTTTTTCTTTTGGGCTGCTGTGAACCCTTGGACCTCGCCAATACAGCCTCCTATGGTTTTTGTTACCGAGATATCTTTTCTTTTTTCCCAGGGATTTTTGGGTAATCAGCTCCCATGCTGCAAACAGTCAAATCTGAACCTTGTCGCTCTTCTTTCCTCGTGGGCAGGAAGCGCACCAGCAGCGTGCGTTGCGTGATTCCACTGTGTTTTTTGCACTTGACTGGGTGGACAGTTGACCAGAAGATAACTTCGATTCGCCCGGCCAGCAGGCGGGCGGCGTGCTTATCTTGTGTGACAACACTACATGGCGAGTAGCTCTTCTAGTCGGGCAGTTGTGTGACAACACTCCTGAGAAAGCAGCGCTTTTGTGTAACATGCTATGGTCTCAATGCCCTTACGAGGTAGTGATGAGTTTCATGCGCTCTAAGCCCGGCACACGTGCAGTTAGGAGGATTGGCCGCTATCTGAGTGGTACCACCCACCCTACCCTACTACCTATAGGGGGCCGTCCGTCCTACAGTCGCCTAAAAAGGAACTGCAGTAATCTTGAATAGGAATCCTACAACGATAAAAAGAATCCCCATAAAAATACCACTAGATCGAGCACCAGTGATTTCGTATCCAGTGGGTAGCTCCAGTAGACCCATAGATCATGGAACAAATAGGGTGGGTAGGCCCAACCACCACACTACACGTATAGACGCGAACCCTCCTCCTTACCGCACGTGCGACTCTCACCGCATACGGCTTGCACAAAGTCTCCAAAATCCATCCCGAGCTTTTTATTCCACCTCTCCCTCCTCTCCAATCCTCGATCAAACTAGCCTTCCCCAGCAAGAAAACGTATCCTCTTTAGCACCAAAGCGCTCATCCCTTGCTTGTTCTTAAGTGTGCAAGGCGCTCAGGATGGTGATTCTTGCTTAAAAAAGGGCTAAAGCACTCCAGCTTCGAAGCTGGAGTTTGCAACTTCAAAACTACAGGTTTTAGCCCTCCTACTGGGTGGGCACTTCCTTCGTCTATCGGATGTCTCGCTTGGCTTTGTCCCGAATCAAGGAGGCATGATGGCGGGCGCGTGCATGTGCCGACTGCAGAGACTACAAGCCGACGCCGGAAGCGACTCGCTTCTATTCTCGATTGGATATAGATGGGGAATCTCTATAGATCGTCTTTTTTCGACAACCTCTCTAAAACACATACGAGAAAATTGCACTTCACGGCACGGCAAAAAAAGAGCTTCGCTCGGTTGGCCCTCCTAGGCTTCCGCCTACTTTCTCTTCTCTTAAGTCTACAACAGGTGGGAGAGGCAGGATTCGAACCTACGTAGAAAACCTTCAACATATTTACAGTCTGTCGCTTTTGACCGCTTGGCCACTCTCCCCTTCCCGGGGATACGCCCTCCTCAAACAAAGGGTTCCTGAATAAGAAGGATGGCGGCCTTCGTTCTTAAGTTAATAAGAGCAGATGGAACTATTAGATTTGCTAGCATTCCGGGAGAATAAATAAGGTCATTTAGTAAGTTCATAACAATCAATTTATGTAAAGCAAGGGGCAATGCTTCTACGACAGCTTCCCCCTCATTGCCATCATCAGCCTTCCCCAGCTCCCCTCCTTCGTCGCTTCTGGCTAAGCATCTTTCGGCGGAGGAAAGGAGGTGACTAGTCGCTTCTGGCGAAGCAGCGAGTTCATGAGCAAGTGAATGAACAAGTAGCGAGTGAAGTGCAACAGTCGTAAGTAAGGCTCGCCATGTTCCTAAAAGGAGTGACCATCTTTTATTCCCTTCTACTGACACTGAGCGAGCAGCAACCATAGGCAATAGTTTCTGTAGGGGTGGGGTGCAAGCAAGCGTTTTCAGACTCCGCTAGCTAGCGTACTCTTCTGCTATCAATGAAACCAAAAGAAAAAAACTAGTGCCCTTTCATATAGATCGAGACGCAGTACTTTTTCATTACTTCTTCCATACTAGGAATAATAGAAGGAAATCCTTCGATAACACTTCTTCCTTATTTGAAGATATGATATCCGACGCCCGTGGAAACTCTTTCATTTCAAAAAAGTTCTTCTTCTTAAGAAGCAAATAGCATTTCCTATTGATTTGTCCCCTGGACTAGACCTATGTAGATTCGGAATTATCCATCGCGACGCTGTTCCCAAGGACTAGCAAAATCGAAATAGCGAAATTCTTGGGTCATCTCAATGGGTTCAGAAACCACACGTTTCTCTGAATCATCATAGCGTACTTCCACATATCCACTCAGAGGAAAGTCCTTTCGTAATGGATGACCCTCGAAACCATAATCTGTTGATATACAGCGTAAATCCGGATGATTGATGGAAGAAACACCAGACATATCCCATACTTCTCGCTCCCACCGACCGGCTGATGGAAATAGACTGACTACCGGAGATATTCGTGTTACTTCGTCTGCACTTGTTTGTATCGGAACTTGGCTTGCCTGCTTGTGCGATGGCTGACGACTCTAGGTCGGTATGGATAGTCTTTTCCAATGCGATCAAAACACTTTATGTTGTACCATGTAGATCCTCTCTTCTTGGCCGGAAAGGAGTAATTTGGAATCGTGTATCCGCTTGACCCCTTTCTTTCCACGTGCAGATCTACTTCGTCGTGCAATCCCTCTTGCTCTCCTCATCCGATAGGACGGATTTAGATCCTCGGCATGATGGTTGATAGCAAGCCTCGTGGGTAGAGTTTTGGCTCGTCCTTTGCTTCTGCTGAGCTAAGCTAGAAGAACTCGTTTTAAGCCATCGATTCCAACGGACGGACAGGGCTAAGGGTGGTATTCCAAGTATCCTCTGCATGGACGTTCACCTCATGTGAACAAGGTAAACGGGCACTTGAATATCGTATGTAGTAGGAAGAAAGAAAAGCTTTTCTGCCAGGCAGTGACAATTGAGAAATGACATTTGCTTTTCTTCCTCGAGAATTCCTGTGTCCAAGCCAGTAAATAAGAAGAAAAAGGCATACCTTCTAAATCCCACTAAACCATTCTATCCTTCCCTCCAGCAGCCTTTCCTTTTCAGATTACTCACAAACTAGAATACAAGGGTGCTACTCAACTTCTCCAAAAGAGCCCTACTGAGTACAACTTCTCATAATCCTGACAGACCCAGAGCCGTTTTCAAAGCATAATCGTTATGCGGTCCCGTTGACCAAGACAAACCTAAGGGTCAATTTTCGTATTAGCTCAGTCCCGCCTGTAAAAATAGACAGTCATTTTCATTAGCTTCTGTAAGGTTTAGGTCATAAGGCATCTTTCATGGTGAATTTTACGATCTGTATGATCTAGCTCCAGTTTCCGTATATGATCATGCTTTTCTTCCTGGCGCATGTGTCCTCGGTGGCTGAAAAAGACCTAAGCTTCTAGCTTCTACTATTGGTACACACTTCGACTTAAGCTTCCCCCTTTCATGGATAGAATATCATAGATAGAAGAATACATGCTTAATTAAGGCTTCAATGGCCTACTTACCTCTTGGCTATCAAAAAGGGCACAGATCCTTCTCCAGAGTACGAGTAAGCCAATATTCATGCTAGTTTTGAGCCACGGTCATGCAACCATGTCCTCTTGTCCATGAAGGCTTTCAGCCCTCGTATTATCCAGGAATTCTTGAGGTCGAACAGCGACTGTCTCTCTTCCAAAGTGTGATCATCTTCTATAGTGGGCTAAACGAAAGATCATGCCAAGGGGCATACTCTGTATAATCAATGTGTCAATGGTATCTATCTCATGGAAATCACCCACACACACTATGAGCTAAGAACCATGCAAAAATGTTGTTTTCAGCAGCAGCTCATACTTCAAATACAACTTCCGTATCCGCGGGATCGCTTCATTAATTTGACTAAAGTCATCCTTCTTCTTTCCCAGCTGCCCGAATAAGTTTATCATTCAAAAGTAACAAATCCATCTTTTTCATGAAGACTTTCCTCCACTATTGCCCTATTAGAGCTATCTGTTATTAGGAGAGAGCACCGTAATGAATCACAGTATAGAAGCACAAGTTTTAGGTAGGCCAAAGTAGAACCTCAAACCGAAGGGGCGGAAAGGATTCGGGATAACCAGGCCTAGCAGCTGCTTCATAATATATGTGAGCTAGATTAATTGATTGTTCCTTTTTTGTTATAGAATTCTAAATCGAGCATTAGTTTGAACGATATAGAAAACTCTTTTCCAAATAAGCACTCTTGAGAATCAAGCAATTATATGGCTTGGATTCGGTCTGTTCCATCTTTTGCCTTTGGAAAAATAAAGGGATTGGAGCCGCAAATCCTTGTTGAAGAGGATATCGAGCACAAGAGTGAAGAGTGAAGAGTAGAGGGCACATTGGATGTGCACTCCTTATGAATGATGTCCCACTAGAAACGGATCATCGGAAAGAAGAGTGTTTCTCTTGATATTTCTATTTTATTCTATTTCTATAAGTGAATTATTGATCAAGATCAAATGGAGAAAATGTAGATGTGAAACTATGTGCTTTGAACACCTTCTTCCATGCTATTGAAGCTGGCAAACAAGGGAGTGAGTGAAGAGAGAAGCCATGCCTCTTTCGATGTGAGGCAAGCGATGAACGAGTAGATGCTGCCCTTAGACCAATTTTATCTTTCGGTAGCTGACACCGAGATGGGCTAGGCTAGGAAACCTTATTCGAGACGATAGGGATGGTAAACAAAGCGATGGGGTATACGTACGAATTGGAATACAAATGAAATCATTGCCTATAAAGATGAACCCGTTAGCGTATAGGAACAACAACATATGAAAGTTGGGTGGATACTCCTATTTAATTAGTTTAACCAGGAACAGAGGATAGGATTCGAAAGTCAACCGGAAACCGAGCCCTAACCTTTAATTGATGAGAATTTCCATACCCCTACTACTCGTATGTATTGGCGTGGGTTCGTATGTAAACATTCGTATTGGCTTAGCAGAGCACTTCATATCCCGCCACAACCGATCCTTTGCTTCCTTCTCACTCAACTTTTTGACTCAACAATCGTTCCCCCTGTTACACAAAGCTACGTATACAGGGGTAGTTGTTCATCCCTTTTGCTCGTGACATATCCCCTCGCTCTGTCTTCTATTCCTTCTGTGCGTTATGTTACTAAGGCCATCGGTCTTATGGAAAGAGAAGGCATATAATCGATTCTTTGACCGGCTTTGCTTCTTTCGTGATTCACGTAGATTGGAATTCACTTTCTTTAGGGCATGGCTAGTTTCGGGTTTTGTAAAACCATCGCCCAACTCTTTCTTATTCAGACACGCCAACTGATATGTTGGATTAACAAGCTAGGGAATAATTGGGGCTTATGTGGACCCCTTCCCTTTAATTTAAGAAAGAGGTCTTCCTAGCTGACTTGAAACTAGATCTTCTTCCGAGTTTCATTCTCTATGGCTTGTGAATTGTTGTACTGCTTGTTTCACTCTCTTCTAAGGGATCTCCTCCTATGGAGGTATGTAAAGTGGGTTCTATCGCATTTTCCATCTTAGGGCGAGCAATATAAGCAATTTTGGTATCAGCAGATACATTGTTTGGGAAAGAAAGTGAAAATAATAGATCCAATTCTAGGTTTTTGGGATGGATTTCTCACAACCTTGAGGTGCTTGCTAATCTCTCGGACGAGTCGATGCCAATAGCAATTCTGATGAAACATCTTAAACATTTTTAGTGCCTTTTGCCTTTGAGCTCAATCGATCAGAAGAAAGGGAATATAACCTGCCCCTCATTGTCCTTCAATCATGGTGCAATGAATATCGTAGATAGAGTTATTTCGATCTCATATAGCTAGCTTTCCTTTCAAAGTGAAACGATTTTCCTTTTACGTTGAGATATTTGAATTGGATTTTCTTTCACCACTACTATCGTAACGCACAGAAAACACTGACGTTTCCGCTCGCTTTTAACCACTGCCACTTTACCTGAGCACTGTGACGCAGTCGGTCAAGTATTGAGTTTCTGCTAGTATACCAAGGACTTATGAGAACTGAAAAGAAAAAAACGAAAAAGGAATTCTCATAGTTCATTGAATTAAGGGAGGGCCATTCGTGGGGGGTTCGTGGAAGAGTTGGGTTCGATTCCCTTTATACGCGATGTGGCGAAAAAGACTGATTCAACGAAATATGCCATGCCAGCATTAAGATTTAAAACGTGTCGTCTACTTCCAGGAAATGTTTGGAACAGAGAACTTTCTCTAATCCAACGCCTTATTCTCTGAAGATTGAGGAACAAGAGGAGATCCATTAAAAGAAATCTTTCTCGGAGAGAAAATCGAAACAGTAACATCAAATCACAAACTACACGAAAGTTGTCTCTTTATTATGGGGATTTACCCATAAGGGAGATGCATGGAGGAAGAGAACAAACTTCATATATCCCTTTTTTACTCAATCAAGAAACAAGATCGGACGTGATTCCGGTTCATCTCCATTTTAGTGACACTCTTCCTCAAGCAAGGCAGCCGATAAGTCATCGAAGGGTTTGTTTGAATAATGGACTGGTAACCATTACTCATTTGAAAGTTTCCCACGGTGATCTAATATCTTTTAAAGAAAATGACACGAGAACCCACGGTTTTGAAATAAGGAGATCTTTCTATATCAACATATCAGTTGGAAAAATCATAGGAAAATTCCTATCGGCCATATCAGTTGGAAAAAGAAGAGGAAAAATCCTACCGGCCAGAATCTGGAGAAGAACAAAAAAAGAATGGTTCCGCTTACTCACAACTCAGAGGGGATGCCGCTTACTACTCAAATCCAAGGAATAGCAAAAGTTGCGTTCTTATATGCAAGAAGAAGACTTTGAAAGAAGAAAGAAGTTTGGATCCGCAAAAGTATGCTTAGGGAGTTCCTTTGCTAAGCACAATAGAATGAAGAGGAATTTGTTTCATTTCAAATACTTCTTCTTATTGAGAAGAGGGAAGGAGAAAATCCGAAATCTTCCTACTCGAACAATAAGTCCTTTTGTAGAAAAGTCTTCTTTATATAGTAATTCGACCTATTGCTCCAGATCCCCGTTTACTAGGAAGATAAGAATCAAAAGGATCGAACTGCCTACCCATTATTTGGAGGTGAATCATAGAACACTAAAAGCTATGGTATCTTATGGACCTAACATAGGTTACATCCCTCACGACATAAGATTGAAAGATCCAAACCTTCCTCTTCGGAGCGGAAACGGACGTGGCCAAAACATATAAAAAAAGATTGGCCTAGTCGCTCATAGGGACATATCTATCCGGAGAGAGGATAGTCTAGATCAATTTTGAGAAAAATCTCTCTCTATATAGATAGGTATCTCTGTGGATAGAGATAAAGATAGGGATCCCTATAAATCAAAATATATGAAAAAGTGCACTTTTGACTACTACTACTATTTCTTAGACTTTTTCAAGGAAACATCGTTTTTTCTATTTTGACTGAATTGGTCGGAGCGTAGACGAGAAAGCAGAGCCCAGGAAAGAGGTCAGATTGTCATAGAGCAGTTGACTATAAGTATAAGACTGCTGGCCTGAGAGAAGGCAGTCTCTCTCGGGAAACATGGCCCAATTTCTCTTCTTTCTTTTCACACGGGTAACAATTGGGAATAAAACAGACCATGAACATGAGTTTTAAATGTAAAAAAGGGAAGAGTGCATTCTCCACTTTCTTATCTCGAAAATGCGTAATATAGTGATGTCATGTGTCTGTTTCTCTGAAAAGGTGGGTCGGCCCTTAGGGCAAACAGTAGTGCCAGGTTCCATGTTGGAACGGTCGTTTGCCGGTGACCTTTGTTCGCTTTAGTACGAGTGACTGGCGCATCGCATCCAATCTCTCATGTCAATGAGTCAGTTAGAAAACAGCTCCAAATGAATCAGTGATTTCCCCTTTATTTCCCTCGGAGTGCAAGGGGAAACAAGATTGAGAATGAATGAAAACACACCAAATGTTTCATTTTGCCTATTATCAGTGGTCAGCTCTGATACAAACCAGGGGAAAAAGAACCTGGAACGCCTTCTTTAAGGCGCTACTATTTCTAGCGGCATAGGTGCTTTATCACAATACAAAAGATGTACATACGAGGACTACAATTCCTATTTAGAGATATTCCTACGAGCGATAGACGTAGTAAGGAAATTACGTACGCCAATAACAAATACGAATACGAATTACGCCCACGAGCCTACGCAATGGCATGTTTCGGCGTATAAAGCTAAGAATGAGAATAGCCTACTGCCTCCACTCGGAAAAGGCAAAGGTATCCAGTATAGGATATCGATGAACGGAGGACAAGGAAAGCAGGCAAGGTGAACCTCCTTTGCAAAAGCCCTTTTGAAATACCTTCTTTTTGAACCTTTAGAAAATCCCTGCTAGCTATCACTAGTTTTGTTTAACCAGCTTTCCCCCAAAAAGGGGAGATCCGCTGCTTACTGCTCACGGAAACATCCGACCTTATGGTCAAGTCATCCACCTATCTTTCTGATCTCATTCGTTTTCCGATCGCATAAAAAGTCATGAGATCAAAAAAGAAATGTGAGAATGTAGTTACAGATGTAAAAAAAGTGAATATCTCATTCTCTTGTTCTTAAATCATGAATTGGATGATGTGCGTTTCATCAAGTATGAACATATTGCATTTTTTGCTATGCAATTTCTGTACCAGATCGACGTCCATTTATTTCTATGTCCTCATCTGCGTGTATGTCTATGTTAGATAGGCTCTGGAAGGCCTTACTTTACTAACAGGTAGGGCGCGTTACTTTTATTCTTTTTTTGCTGCTTACCCACATGTTTAGATTATTTACTTGCCCTTTCACTTTTTCTTCGGCTGTCACCAACTTTGCTCAATGCTAGTCCCTAACCCATGAATAAGGGCTCCGCTGGCTACCGGGTTCAGAGAATTTTGTAAGCTCTTCCTCTTTTTTTGTTTTTCGCCACCTCCTGTGTCTTTCCGTTTAAGGTCTTTAATTCGGCATTAACTTCGTTAGAGAAAGCCATGCGTGAACTACAAAGCATGGGATCCTGAACACCACGAAAGAAAGCGTATTACTTTTCGATAAGGTCCGACTTCAGAGAGGAGAGACATGAACTTTTTTTAGGCGTAGAAAAGGCATACGGTATGAAAGATTGATTGAAAAGAGGTAGGGATGGGTCTCGCTGCTAAGGGAGAAGGAGACCTCTGTCGGAGCAAGCTAAAGAGCCCACTTTATATCGTCGATTTCAGGTAAGGCACTCGATCAAGCCTATACATCCAGGAATTTTGCTCCAAACCAAAGACGACTTGCTTTGCTGCATTTCTTGGGCCGGGGCTTTACTTGATTTTGGCGAAAGAAAGGCCATATGATCTACTTTCTGGTGCCGGTCCCTTCACAAAGATAGTCGCTTCTTACTCTTATTCTTATTCGGTGGAATACAAGAGTTCTAAAGCTTCTTTCTTTCAAGTGAAAGTTTCCTATCTTTCTTGGTTCGGAATCCAATCCAGTTGAAAACAAACAATTGCCCGATGGCAAAGTAAGATGAAAGTCTAGGAGTGTAAACCACGTACGAGCGTGGCGCAGAAAGCGAAATGTGTTGCAGCGAGTCAAGTGTAATACGATCAAAAGGAAATGGGGTCGATGCTAAAACTCAAACAGTTCCCCAGAGGGGGCCCCGGGTTGAAAGAGCGAGCTACATTCTTTCATAGAAGATAGAAAATAAGAGGACTGATGCTTTCTTACTTCATCTTAATATAGGGATTATAGCATTGGAATTATGGAATTTGAATGGACTGAGTACATCAAGATGAAGAAATTAACGTAATAAGCGATATTCTCAAAAGATTCGGTCATGCCAGAAACCTCAGTGTGCATGGCACTAAAAAAGGGTACAAAGAACCTGAGATGCAAGTAATGGCTGAATAGCCGGGGAAACACTAAATAAAGACAAGTGTCATCCGGACTTACTTGATTGATTGAATCGAGAGATGGAAATGCCATTGAGAGATTAGAAGGGATAGAGAAAACGTCAGATAGAGGTTGTGCTTCTGCTAAGTCCAAAAGAACAATCTGAGTGAGGATAAGGTGGTTTATGTTAGGGTCCGAGAAAGCAACTTGACATGCCAATCCTACAAGAATTCCACTCTTTCTGGTCATGTCAGAAACCACCTCTTGTAAAACAGATCGAAAGCCAATCGTTTCAGAAGATGATGACCCTCTTGTGCTCCTACGTTCCTGCTAGTTGGTGGATGAAGAATAGGAGAGAGCTTGCTTGAGTAGAAGATAACCCGCGAGAAGGATGTTTTGTAGTGCTTTCTCATACAAATGGAAAAGGCGTCACGATCGAAGATAAGGAAAGATCCCAGCTTTTCATTGCTCTGTCGCACCACCCCTCCTCCAAGAGCCGGTTCTTATCCATAGATTTTTCAGCTAAAAGATACGGTATATATATATCAATGAAAGCTGGTGCCTTTGGTTCTTGGTACGACTGGTACTTTTTCTCATTTATTGGTCTAGTTGGAAAATTTTCCCCTCAAAGAGAAAGTTTTTCTTATATATTATGTTGTGCCCTTGCCCTTAACCTTCCTTTCTCTTCTATAAAAAGGCTGGACGTCAAATGTAACTGATGCTTATATTCTAAATATGACAAGCAAGAAACCTACTATTGCCGTAAACAAAAACCCAAACATTAGTAACTAACAGAGCTTTCCTATTCTAACTATTTCCCTATAAACCATGATTGATATACCAATCAAAAAAGACTTCTGAAACTAAACTATTCTATTGATTTATGCCCGTACTTCTTCTTCTGTTTTTGTACGCAGAAGGATGTCTAGGAGGGACAGATCACCGAGGTTAAGGATGAGAAGGTGAAAAGTGAAGATAGAGAATAGATGCCATGAACAAGTGTATCAATTCAAGAGTTAAGGAATACTATTGGGAAGATTGGGCATTGGGTTCATCTTGTTATTGACCATCCCTTTTCAACACATATCTTTTAGTATACGTCTTTTTTAGTTGCTTAAAGATTTCAGATATTGCTTTTTCTGTTATAGGAAGTGTTGCGTTCCCCTTTAGGGTGTTTGTCAGTGGCGTCACCCGATAGGGTGTGTGCCCGGAAGAGAGAATAAAAACATGTTGCTTGCTATTTCTGGTTGAAGAGCTTTTCCTATCGAACAGGAATTCCGAGGGATGTTTTTTGTTGTCGATTTGTAGCAATAGAAAGATAATGGAAGTGATTGAATAAGTTGGGTCATGAGAATGGAAGTTGGGTCATGTTGATACTATATCCATGTCTTGATTATTCGACTTTTCCATTCCAATGCACAATACTATGCATTCCATTCCAAAGAGCGGTTTCGGTGGGTTGATACGATTTCCATTTTGACGATCCTAAGTTGGCATTCTTTGCAGATAATTTCCATCTCGCCATAGACGAAAAGTACCCAATTTCATGCCAAGAGACCATGTAAGGGTTGTATGACCCATCCATATGATAAAAAGACTCACAAGGCTAAGAGAAATTCCTTCCTTCCCTATCATTAATTAAGGACTGGCTTGCTTCGAGAGAAAGGAAATCTGAATTCCATAGTCGTCTTCCTCACGAGCTGGAACAACTAAAGGTGTAGGTTGGAAACATAATTTTTTTCGTTGGATTGTGCTCCAGAGAATGGAATAGTAACACACGCTCCCGAGAGGCAGCATTATTTTATGGTTCGAAAGCACAAGTCACTCCATCCAGCTATACTTGCATTGATATAGATGATTTGAGCCTTTGAATTTACTTACTACAAAACAAGCTATGTTCTCCTATATATTTCCTTGGGCTCGCTTTACAAAAGAAAAACAAACTACTCCTCTTGATGTGGTCAGAGTGAAGTACTAATAGGCATAGAAACAGCAGGAATATCTTTCATTCATTTCATCTGTATGGTATGACACGACCTCTTTTTGCTCTCCATTTCGTTGGAACTAAGGCCTCTGTCTACCGGCCCAAAAGGAGGGTCTCATGCTTGTAAACTAGCATATATCTTGCACAGAATGAACCTTCCTTCAGTCACAACGAGAAGCACTATCAAGGTCTGAACGAATAGAAAACACAATCAACACTTCATATCAAAGTCAACCAACGTTTATCATATAGAGCGGAATCTTCATTCTAATTTGATTAGCCAACCCTCCCGCGAGTCGTATGCTTTCTGATCACTCTCCTATGCTGGTTACTTTTCTTTCAAATGTTACGTCGTTGCAGGTCCTCGCCCTTCAGGTTGAAGGAGATGTGTACTCGACTTCCTTTAAGTAAGTGGCGGCCCATAATAGTAGAGATGTATAACAATAGTAGCTTAACCAAAGGGATAGACTTGAACTCTTCCACACCCCCTTGCCAGAGGTTTTAAGAGAACAACCTTTTGGGGGTACCAATTCCACCCATTCGCAGCAAAGGAACTAGCACTTTCTTAAGCTTTCCACCATTCTTGCTTATTCCCCTTACTTACCCAATGAAAGATATATATTGGAAATTGGAAGATGGTCATCCATAGTTATCTTGTTGAAAATACCCTCCCTTACTCATCAAAATGTTGGAAGCGACTTGAGATATCTTTTGGGAAGAGAGAATAAATATAGATGCTCGATATGCATATTGATCAATCGATCTCCGCGTCCTGCCAGTTCGCTAAGTAGACTCACCCTACTGAGGGGTAGAAGAAGATCATGCCGATAAGGGGAAGCGCTGAGAAAAATCTCTCTCTTACCTAAATATAAGAGCACGCTTTATCTCTATGCACACAGAAAACGGGGATCTTGTGATGACGGAAATGGTACGTATGTGGACAACTTTGGCTCTGCTCAAAAGCCCCTGAGCCAACTATCTCCTGGCACAGCCAAAGCATTTCCTCGCCCGAGGCCTGCTGAAAGCTAACTTGAATCCGAACAGCTTGCTGCTTCTCCGAAACATTCACCAGCTTGTGTATCCTTGTAAGGTCGCGGACCCGGCGTAAGAACGAGAAACGTGAGTCTAGCATGACATAAACCCAAACCCCGGCACTTTTGATACTTCTCATCTCAGGACAAGTCACAGAAGAGGTAAGGCGCTATAGCCAGTGTCGGGGAGGCTGATCCACGAACACCTATGGGACCGGCGGACCGAGCCCCTTTCGGTTCGGCGGGGGGTGGAGGTCGCACGAAGAGCGGATCGAGGCGAAGCACACGAGCGATTTACCCAGCTTCCGAGCTCTCCGGAGAGATAACACTCCTACTGCTGCATGTCTGAGTGTATTGAGTTCTTGCTCGGGAGCGCTGAGTGCTACAGTACACTCTAGCTGCTAACGAGACCGAACGTGAGTGTTTTCTGCCTTCGAACCCTTCTCTACGTTGCGGATGGACCTCCTTTTATATGCTCAAGGGGTCACCGATAGGTGGCAACGTAGAAAAGGGTAAAAATGGAAAAGGAGTTGCGGTTGGTACAACAACCTGTACAGTGTATCATACCTAACCCTGACGGCAGGGGACAAAGGCATTAAATGCCCGTCTACGTCGCCCAAACAGTGCAAAAAGGGACCGTCAGGGACGCCACCGCTCGCCACGATGGCAATCTTGTCAGTGTTGCTTGCCACCCCGCACCGCTGGCTGCACAGCCTCCTACCACGCGCGCCTGGAAAGGCCTCAGGGCGACACGTTGGTGGATGTGCTGGAGCGCAGGTACAGAGTGGTAGCCTGCCGCGGCAAGCGCCTTGCTGCGGTCGTTGTCTTGTCGCGTCCGAAAGCTTGTCGCTCACCGGGCCTCGCCGGGACGCGTGGCGCCTCGCGGCAAGTTCCTTGAGGTGCCTTGGTTGGCCCTCCCGGCAAGCTCCTCTTGCCGGGGCCTTGTCTCCTTGGCTTGAATACTTTGTTCTTCAATGGCTCCAAAGGAACCATGGAGGACCTTGGCGGTCACCCGGCAAGCCTTGCCGCGGGGTGCTGCAACTGCCCGTGCACAAGTTCAGGATACTAGGGTACCCCTACTCTAGTATACCGACAGGAGCCCCCGGGCCTGGGGCACACACGGTGCCGAGCGCTGTTGGGCCAGGCCCAAAACAGGGCACGGGCACGCGCGGCCTGGGTTACGCCGTATCTTACTCCGTATCCACCGCGTCCTCCCCGAACGGCACGCATTGAATGCGGCATCGTGGGAGAGATCCTGGGTGGTTTCTTTATTCGGAAAGACGGAACGCCCGCCCCCTCCCTCTTTATAAGCAGGGGAACCAGGGGCAGTTCAACGCGTTCTTCTACTGCGGGCTCTGCCCGCCCTTCTCTGAATTTTTCTGCGATATCATGAACACCTACGGGTTCCGCCTCCTTGACTTCACCCCCAATGTTGTTCTGACCATGGCAGTTTTCGCACATCTCTGCGAAAACTTTGTCGGAGTCTATCTGAACGTAGATCTTTTCCGCCACTTCTTCATGCCTCGAGTTGAGAGAGGGGAGCCCTTATCCGGCGGAATCGCCTGGATCTCGAGGACCGGCAAGAAGGAAGCCTATCTGGAGGGAGAGCTCCGCAGCAAGTGGTTGGAATGGAGAGCAGACTGGTGCTAGATCGTCGAGGAGAACCCGCAGTCATTTACCGCCCAGCGCCAAGCCTCAATAGCGCGCGGCAATGATTGGAGCAACGTGGCCCCGGAAGACGATAGGCTGAGGATTGCCGTCACCCGGATCCTACGCCTCAGGCTTGCCGGGCTCACCGTAGGCGCCGTTGGCGCAGATTTTCTTCGCCGCCGCATCGCCCCCCTGCAGGAGAGGAGGAGACCTTCCTGGGAGTTCGAGAATGCGGCGGATATCATGAGGCTGCGCCCGGGCCTCAACTTCAACTTCACTGTCTTGGAACTGGACGCGATGATCCTAGAGCTATTCAAGTGCAATCCTCAACATCCCGAAGCATTCATGTTGCCGAGGGGTGTCGTTTCGCTTTGCAACAACTCCTCGCTCGACCGCATCCGTGCAATGATGTCGTTGTGCGATTCGCATGGGATTGTCCCAACTTGGCAAGAGCCTGCAGACGACGTCGTGCAGGAGTTCTTCGACGGCTTGGTAGAAGTGCCGGTCCGCCCCGATGAACAAAAGAGCCTCACCCGCGATACCACCGATGCGGAGATGCAGCGCATCACCACCAGGCTGGAAGAGGCGGCGGCAGCAGCTGCCGCGGGCGAGTTTGGATTCACCGTGGAGGAGGCAGAGGCAGCAGAGGCGGCAAGCCTTGCCGAGTGAGAGGAGCTTGCCGGCGAGGAAGAACTTGTCGGGCCTGAAGCTGAGTCGAGCGAGCCCGGCAAGGGAGAGGTTGTCGGGCTCGAACCTTCAGGCAGCTCATCGCAAGTGGAGTCCCCAGCTCCACCAAGAAGGCGTCTCCGCAAGGCCGGGGACGTAGCGGAGTCAACAGCCGCCGTGCCGCGCGACACGCTCTACCGCGACAAGCAGTGTTGCCGCGGGAGCGCCTCACACCGCTGCAGCAACTGGAGCGGGGTCTTCCCGGTCCACCGCTACCGCTCCTGCCAAGCGGACAAGGGAACCTACTCCTCCGCCTCGTCGCACCGGAGGTGAGCCGGACTTCGATCTCTCCGCGCTCAGCTCCGACGAGGAAGAAGAAGAGTAAGATTCTTTGCTGTACTTGTAGTTCTTCAATTTTGTTGCTTTGTCTTGTATCTGATTTGCTTCATTCTGAACCCATTCCTTTTCAGGACGCTGGCCCAGAGAGCGGCGAAGAGAGCCAAGGTCCCAGTGATCGTCATCGAGGACGAACCCACTGCGACAGTCGGGGGTGTGTCCGAGACCACCTTGCCGGACCCGGCAACTATTCCCAAAGCAGCCCCCAGCGCAGCCCCCAGCGTAAGTATATGGTTTACTTCCTGCTGCTAGGCGCACATGGGTGCTTTTTCTTTGCTGATATCTGACTTTGGTTTGTGTAGGAGCAGAGCAGCTTCACCAGGAGTGCTCGGAAGCCGCTCCCGAAATGCCATCTGCTTCAACTACACCGCCAAGGGAGGATTCCCCGGCAAGGGAGCGTCCTCCGGCAAGGGAGAATTCTCCGACAAGGGAGAGTTCTCCGGCAAGGGAGAATTCTCCGGCAAGGGACAGTTCTCCGGCAAGGGACAACACTAGCGATCCTCCGGTGGTTGAGAGCACGACTGCAGGTCCTAGTACAGGTAATCCTCTTGCTTGAAAACATCCCTTGGGTTCTTCTTCTTCTGATTTTCTTTTTGGACATTGGCTTGATTCTTCTCCTTTTTCCGTTCATCAGATCCATCTGCCATGGAGCCAATGGAAACCGAGGTCGCTGGCGAGGAGAACGCGCACAGCAATACCGACGACGCCGTTGCCAACGAAGGAGAAGCCGGCGCTGATGATCCCGCCAGGGAAGAGGCCGCCAAAGCTGCCGCCGCAGAAGCTGGCGAGGGACCCGGCGATCGCACTGACGGCCCCGAGGCCGCAGGAGCGTCAGGCGCTACGCCGACCGCCGATCCCTCCACCGCTGCTGCAGCGCCAGGCTCCGAAGAGCCCCAGCCCGGCGCCTATTTGAAGGCCGGCGACGGCATCTTCATCAAGCTCCCCTGGGCGTCAAGCTCCAGGGCACCGGTTGAAGGAGAGTTCTTGGATGGAGAAGTGCTTGCCTTCGCTGGGCTGACGCTGGTCGACGCGCCAAGCAGCAGCAGCGACGAGCCTGAGGAGGAGCGGCTGCTGCGGAAGCTGTTGTCGCTCTACCGCGCCCGACAAGCCAAGCTGGTATCCCAAGAAGCACTTGTCGCGAAGGCGGGAGTGGACATCGAGAAGCGCGTGGAGGAGCTCCGGGGTTTCAGGCAGGACGCTCTCCGGGCCCTGGCAGAGGAGCGGGAACAAGTCGACGAGGAGCGGAAAGCCTTCCTCCTCGAGAAGGCTGAAGTCAAAGAGCAACAACGGCTTGTTGCCGAGAAGCTATCTGCGTAGGAAGGCGAGTTGGCGCAGCGCAAGGTCAACCTTGACAGCCACGAGGAGGAGCTTGCCGCACACGAGCAAACGTTTGGCGGGGCTCTCAACGAAGCAAAGGATGCTGCCGCAGCTGCCGAGGCCGCCAAGAAGGAGCTGGAGGTGAAGGTGGCGCAGCTGGAGGCCGATCTCAAAGCGAGCGGCGAGGAGCTTGCTGCGCTCAAGCGTGAGCGCGAGAAGGACACCGCCGCTCATGGCGAGCTGCAAGGTCGTCTCGCTGAGAGGAGCAAGGAGCTTAGCGCCGCCAAGGACTCCAACGCAGATCTTGAGTTGAAGCTGGCTACTTTGACTCAGACACTGGACGGCGCCAGGGAGCGGGAGGTGGCCTTGTCGGATAAGATCAAGACCGACGAGGCGCTGCTGGCGAGTGCTACTGCCACCCAGAACTCTTTCAGGGAGAATATGGAGCACTGGACGGACGGTCTCGTGGACGCTGCTGCAGCCATCGACACGGAGCTGGCGCAGCTAGGGATGGAGGATCTCGGGTACTCCTCCGATGAGCACCTCCAACCCAGCGCCGAGCTCAGCTTGTTCTTCAAAGGCGTGACGACGGCCCTCCAGCGACTCCGGGAGAAGATCCCAAAGCAGCAGGCCGACGAGTCGTGCAAGATCTGCGCGGGAGCTCTCCAAAAGGTGCTGGTGAAGGTGGCCTTCCACAACCCAGGCCTCAACCTCACCAACGTCCTCAGGACCTTGCCGCTGGACGCTGATCTGGAAGCGCTCAAGACCCTTGTCGCACCCATTGTGGACAAGGTGAGCGGGATCAAGAGGGTTGAGGGCGATCGCGTAGATTAGGCCGCCCGTTTTCTCTTCTTCTTGTCGCTGCTGGTCATATTATGAGAACAATCTGTTAGAGCTGCTACAAGCTATCTTGTAATATGACTCTATTTTGGGTGGCAATTGCTATGTTATTTCCTTTACTTGATTCCTTCCTTTGTATGTTTTTGCCCTACACTTTTAGGGAACTTGTCGGCGCAGGCACCTTCGCTGTGAGCGCTGAGTGCGGGACGTCAGCAGCCTGCTGGTGGTGCCGCTACCGACAAGAAACCTTGTCGCAACTAGTCGTAGCTCACTTAAGTTGTTGAGCGGACTCGAAACAAAGTAAGGGCGCAACTAGCTATGAGTTGGTTCCTCCGCGCACAGGTTTTCCATACAAAGCACGGTCGTTCGAGGAAGATAACTTAAAAATTAAAACTGATTGCTCAAACTTTGGCAACTTAGCTTTTCTGTCGTTTGCTTTCCGGTAAGGCGAAACTTCCTTGAACGACGCCTGGTCCACACCATTATCTTCTCCTTTCCCCATGGCAAACTTGTGTGCGAGGGAACTTCCTTTCCTTTGAGAAAGAGAAAGAAGAGAAAATATAGATACGGAGCCTTACGACTCGTTATTTGCTTACCGGGGGTAGGTGCTGCACAAAGTGTCAGATAATGCATGCAAAGAAAAGTAGAAAGCATGAAATTGACAAGATGTGCGGAGCACATGAGCTTTACTTATGCACGGGGTCTGCGCCCGGCTTTGTACAAAGGATTACATGCAACATCAGCAAGACTTGTACAAAAGGTGGTTGCCGGAACAGGTTCCGACAACCGCGCCTTACGAGTAAAACTTACGAAGATGCTCAATGTTCCAGGCGTTGCTCACCGGAATGCCATCTTCGGTCTCAAGGCGGACAGCGCCAGTCCTAGTGACTCGTTTCACCCGGTAAGGGCCTTCCCACTTCGGCGTCAACTTGTTGGAATTCTTGGCGGACTGAACGCGCCGAAGAACAAGGTCGCCTTCCTCGAAACTTCTGGCATTAACTTTGCGGCTATGGTAGAGGCGCAAAGCTTGCTGGTATCGAGCAGCTCGTACAGCAGCCTGAAGACGATCCTCCTCAAGGAGCAGCGCGTCATCTTGTCGCAGCTGCTCTTGCTCAAGCTCATCATAAGCGAGCACTCGAGGTGACCCGTATACGAGTTCCGTGGGGAGAACTGCCTCCGCTCCATAGACTAGAGCGAAAGGTGTCTGGCCAGTGGCTCGATTTGGCGTCGTCCTGACCGACCAAAGAACCACCGGCAGCTCCTCAATCCAGTTCTTTCCGCACTTGCGCAGCCTGTCGAAAGTCCTGGTCTTGAGCCCGCGCAGCACTTCAACATTTGCCCTCTCCGCTTGACCGTTGCTTCTTGGATGAGCAACAGAAGCGAAGCAGACCTTGGCGCCAAGATCTTGGATGTACTGCATGAATGTGCAGCTCGTGAATTGCGTGTCGTTGTCGGTGATGATCCTGTTAGGGATCCCGAAGCGGCAAACAATCGACCTGAAGAACTTGACCGCTGACTGTGCTGTCACCTTCCTCACTGCTTCCACTTCCGGCCACTTTGTGAACTTGTCGATTGCAACGTACAAGTACTCAAAGCCCCCGACAACTCGGGGAAAGGGGCCGAGGATGTCGAGCCCCCAGACCGAAAATGGCCAGGATAAAGGGATCGTCTGGAGAGCTTGAGCTGGCTGGTGTATCTGCTTGGAATGGAACTGGCACGCTTCACACTTGGTTACTTGTGCAGTTGCATCCTGGAGGGCTGTCGGCCAAAAGAAACCTTGTCGGAACGCTTTGCCGGCAAGTGCTCTTGCACCAATGTGGTGACCACATATGCCTCCATATATCTCTACCAACAGCTTTTGTCCGTCTTCCCGGTGAATACACCTCAATTTCATGCCATTGAGTCTTCTTCTGTACAGTGTGTTGTCGACAAACTGGTACATACTTGACTGCCGGGCTACTCTTTCCGCTTCTTCTTGCTCTTCGGGAAGTTCTCCTGTCTGAAGGAAACGGACAATCTGCTGTGCCCATGCTGGAGCTTGCGGCTCGACAACAAGGACTAAAGGCACATCTGCTGCTGTGGGAACATCCTCTTCTACGGCGAGAACCTGCGGCTCAACCGGAGCTTGATGTTCCCCGGCAAGCATGCCGGAGCAAAACTTGTCGGGAGCGTCTGCTTCAACGAAACAAACCCTAAGGCTTGCCGGAGCAGACTGCTCCTCAGCACCCTTGGTGTTGATCTTGGGGACCTTCTTGGCGGCGGCTTCGGGGAGCTCCGCCGGAAAATAGTCACCAGAAATCAACTTCCTCTTCTTGCTTTGTCCAGTTCATGGCGTTACAGACGGTTGAGTCAGCTTGAGCACAAAGATCCTTGGTTCCACAGGTAACTTAAGTGCGGCGCACTTTGACAGGCCATCGGCAATGTCGTTCTGAGCCCTTGGAACATGTTCCATTTGTAGGCCATCAAAGTGCTCTTCTAGCTTTCTCACTTCATCAACGTAAGCTTCCATCAACGGACTCTGATAATTCTTGTTCACTTGGCGGACGACAAGCTGTGAGTCACCCCTGACAATGAGCTTCTTGATCCCAAGGTCTGCTGCGATCCTGAGACCGGCAAGCAAACCTTCATACTCTATGGTATTGTTCGTTGCTTGCTCCTTGGGAAAGTGCATCTGGACTGCGTACTTGAGGTGCTCTCCGGTGGGTGCAACAAGTAGCATGCCCGCACCGGTGCCTTGCAGCGAGAAGGCACCATCAAAGTACATCAGCCACTCTTTGCTTGCTTCCTTGACGGGGATGCTTGTTTTTGGAATTTCTTCATCTTGTGTTGGCGTCCATTCTGCTATGAACTCTGCCAATGCTCTGCTTTGGATAGTTGAAGTGCTCTCAAACTTGAGGCCAAAGCTTGACAGTTCCAGTGCCCAATCGACAATCCTGCCTGTTGCTTCTGGATTTTGCAGTATCCTCTTCAGCGGAAAACGAGTGACGACTGGGATCTCATGTGCTTGGAAGTAATGGCGCAGCTTTCTCGAGGCCATGAGAAGGCCGAAAAGCAATTTCTGCACACCAGAGTACCTTGACCTAGCCCCCTGCAGAAGGGAACTAACAAAGTAAACTGGGTGCTGCACCATTCTTTTCTGCATCTTCTCATGCGACTGCGCAGATCCATCTTTGTCGGGACCAGAGCTTGTCGGTGAAGTCCTCTGCTTGTCGCTGGATGCATCTGCCGTGGTTGCTGGCTCATCATCCGCCTCCCTCTCTGCCACTAACGCAACACTAACCACTTGATTGGTTGCCTCTATATATAGCAGCAACTTCTCTTGTAGCCTAGGTGCGACAAGTGTTGGAGTGGAGGACAGGTATCTCTTTAAGTCCTGCAGCGCAGCCTCCGCTTCCGGAGCCCATTTCATTGGACCTGCCTTTTTCAATATTTTGAAAAATGGCAGGGCGCGCTCAGCAGACCTAGAGATAAACCTGCTGAGAGCAGCTATGCAACCGGCAAGTCTTCGTACATCCTTGACGCGCTTTGGTGCTTCAATCTGCTCAATGGCCTTGATCTTGTCGGGATTGGCTTCAATTCCCCGCTGAGACACGAAGAACCCGAGAAGCTTGCCGGAGGGGACTCCAAACACACACTTCTCGGGGTTAAGCTTGAGGTTGATCTTGCGCAGATTTGCAAAGGTTTCGTCTAAATCTTGAATCAGAGTCGCCTTGTCCTTGCTCTTGACCACTATGTCATCCATGTAGGCTTCCACATTTCTGTGCATTTGCGGCTCAAAAGCGTAATGTACTACCCTTGCAAATGTTGAACCAGCATTCTTTAAACCAAAAGGCATCCGTACGAAACAGTATGTGCCACATGGGGTGATGAATGCGGTCTTCTCCTCATCCTCTTCTGCCATGAAGATCTAATGGTATCCTGAGTATGCATCAAGAAATGAAAGCAAGTCACATCAGGCCATGGAATCAACAATCTGGTCGATGCGCGGCAAGGGAAATGGGTCTTTGGTACAAGCTTTATTGACATCAGTAAAGTCGATACAAAGCCTCCATTTCCCGTTCTCCTTGCGCACGACTACAGGGTTGGCCAACCACGTAGGATGGAGCACTCCTCTGACAAGGCCTGCTGCTTCCAATTTCTTGATTTCTTCTGCGATGAATTCTTGGCGCTCCACCGCCTGCTTCCTAACTTTCTGCTTGACGGGCCGCGCATGAGGATAGACGACAAGATGGTGCTCGATTACTTTCCTGGGAACACCGGGGATGTCAGACGGTTGCCACGCAAATACGTCGACGTTCGCCCGCAGGAAAGCAACGAGCGCGCTTTCCTATTTAGGGTCGAGAGTGGCACTGATGGTGAAGGTACCACCAGTGCCATCCTCCTTGGCGGACACCTTCCGTGTCTCTGGTGGAGCTGCCATTGTCTTCTTACACTTGTCGGTGGACCTGGATGGTGCCTCCTCGACGGTAGTGCAGCACTCCGAAGAGGTGCGCTTGCCGGAGTGGGCATCAGAACTCTTGCCGGACTTGGTCTTCCTCTTCACCCCGGGAGCTTCAACGGCAAGTGATTTGCGATCTGTTGCGGCTGCTGCTTCCCAGTAGATCTTGTCGGTGCAGATAAGGGCATCCTTCTTGTCACCATGGACAGAGATGACACTTATCGGGCCTGGCATCTTCAGCATGTTGTATGCATACTGAGAGGCTACCATGAATTTGGCGAGTGCTGGACGGCCGAGTATTCCATTGTAAGGCAATGGAAAGTCAGCAATTTCAAAAGTGACCCTCTTAGTCCTGAAGTTCAACTCGCTACCAAATGTCACTGGCAACGTGATCTTTCCCTTCGGCTCGCTCCTTCCCGGATTGATTCCTTGGAATGTGCCGGTCTCTTCGAGCTCGCTATCAGGGATCTGGAGTTTCTGGAGTACCGCGGAGGAGATAAGGTTCAAGCCGGCCCCGCCATCAACTAGCATCTTAGTGACCTTGAGGTTGCGGATAGTTGGTGAAACCAACATCGGCAAGCACCTGACCGCAGTTATGCGATCAGGGTGGTCCTCAATATCAAAGATGATAGGTGTGCTGGACCATTTTAGAGGCTTGCGTGACTCGACGGGTGGTTCTGCCGCATTGACTTCCCGCATCCACTGCTTGAGCTGGCGGCGGGAAGTATGCAGAGAAGCACCGCCGTCAACGCACAGGACCTCTGTGGCTTTCTGGAACTCCTGCTCATCGGTCTCGTCATCATCCATATCTTCATCGTCGTCGTCATATTCATCCTTGTCGCGGCCGCGGGGAGGTCTATCTCCTTGCCGCTGCTTGGCCTTGCCGCGGCATCCTCCTCGGCCGGGGCGTTTCTTGCCGGCTCCTCCAGCACCTTCCTGGGCCTTCTCCTTGTCGCGTCACTCGTATTCAGCCTTTTGCTGCTCGACAAACTGCTCGACCTTCTTGCAGCTCTGGAGGTCATGGCCCTTGGTGCGGTGGATCTTGCAGTACTGCTTGTTGGTGCCATCCTGCTTGTCGGCGACCGCCACAGCCTGGTAGTTGATGCCGCCGGAGCTACCAGCTTTGGCTTTCATGGCGCCACCTCCGTTGCCGGACTGCTCAACGACTAGCACATCTTTGCCTTTCTTCTTCCTGTTGTTCCGCCGCCGGTTTTTCTTTGCCGGGGCGGCCTCCTCACTGTCAGATCCTCCTGCTTCTGTATTCTCCCCGGGGAGTTTCCTCCCTTCCTCAGCACGTGCACACTTGTCGGCCAGGGCATATAGCTCACTGACGTCTCTGATCTTGCACATCGCCATTTCCTCCCGCATCCTGCGGTTTCGCATGTTCTCATGGAATGCGCTGATTACCACGGCAGGGTGGACATCTGGAATATTGTGCTGTACGCGGCTGAATCTCTGAATGTACTTGCGCAAGGGCTCTCCTTCCTTCTGGGCGAGCAGATGAAGATCGCTCTCCTGGCCAGGAGGCTTGTGGCCGCCTGTAAAGGCGCCGACAAACTGATGGCATAGGTCTGCCCAGGAGGATATGGAGTTGTTCGGCTAGTGCATGAGCCAGGATCTGACATTGGGCTTGAGCACCAGCGGGAAGTAGTTGGCAAGCATCCTGTCGTCCCACCCCTCGGCAGCTTGCACCGCGATGGTGTAGATGCTGAGGAACTCCGACGGATGCGACTTGCCGTCATACTTCTCTGGTACGTCTGGCTTGAAATTCTTCGTGTTGGGCCACTGGACTTGCCGCAGCTCACGAGTGAACGCAGGGCAACCTACCGCGTACGGCAAGTTGTCTGGTTCCCCTGGTGCATGCATGTCGACAGAGGGCCCGACGCGCTGGTCCGATTGATGCCGCGCTTCTCTTCGGCGCTCGATGCGAGTTCGAGCGTCTTCTTGCTGTCTTTCGTGAAGAACTTGGCGCTGATCGTGACGAGCTCGTGGATCTGACGATGCGGTGGAGTCGCTGTCGAGGTGGATCCGGCTAGTCGGCGATCTTGGCCTTCGGGGTGGAGATTGCTTGGTGGTTGCACCCCCACCGGTTTCGTCGCCATCGGCTCGTGCCTGGCAGGCCTGCTGCGGAGTGTCGCCGTTGGAGAAGCCGATGAGACTCTGAATGGTGGCCCTCCATTCATCGATTTTGTCTGCCGTTGGAGGATAATCCAGGAGCAGTTGAGCTCGCGCCAAAGCTTCTGCTGGAGTGGTGGGCGGCCGTGGAGAACGGTGCGAGGAGCAGGATATGCTCGGACTTCTAACTATGTTAGAAGGAGCAGTATCCCGTCCAGGCGACCGTGCCTCGCTCGTGCCGGCATGTGGCGTGCATGCTGGTCTCGAGCACCCCGAGATCCACCAGCTCGATCTTGGTCCAACAAACGTATGGCACTGCGAATACCATGACGCTGTCGGTCCTGCGCCTCCTGAGATGGGCGTGGTGCATGTATGGACGCCGAGGTCTGCGCAGCCTTGCCCTTGGACCTGGCATCACCGTGAGCTCCCTCGTCGATGTCCGTTCTTCCGCCGGCATCTACCCCACCCCCCGTTTGCTCCGGTGGTGGTGGGATCGACGAGGACGGAACAGTTGCCGCCGAAGCCTTCTTCTTTGGTGGCATGTCGATGAAGAAGATGAAGATCTAGCTCGTGTGAATGCCGGATCAGGTTCACACAACCTCGACGTCCCCTACCTGGCGCGCTAAAGATGTCGGAGAGGCTGATCCACGAACACCTATGGGACCAGCGGACCGAGCCCCTTTCGGTTCGGCGGGGGGCGGAGGTCGCACGAAGAGTGGATCGAGGCGAAGCACACGAACGGTTTACCCAGCTTCGGAGCTCTCCGGAGAGATAACACTCCTGCTGCTGCATGTCTGAGTGTATTGAGTTCTTGCTCGGGAGCGCTGAGTGCTACAGTACACTCTAGCTGCTAACGAGACCGAGTGTGAGTGTTTTCTGCCTTCTAACCCTTCTCTACATTGCGCATGGGCCTCCTTTTATATGCTCAAGGGGTCACCGACAGGTGGCAACGTAGACAAGGGTAAAAATGGAAAAGGAGTTGCGGTTGGTACAACAACCTGTACAGTGTATCATACCTAACCCTGACGGCAGGGGACAAAGGCATTAAATGCCCGTCTACGTCGCCCAAACAGTGCAAAAAGGACCGTCAGGGACACCACCACTCGCTACGATGGCAATCTTGTCAGCATTGCTTGCCACCGCGCACCGCTGGCTGCACAGCCTCCTGCCACGCGCGCCTGGAAAGGCCTCAGGGCGACACGTTGGTGGATGTGCTAGAGTGCAGGTACAGAGTGGTAGCCTGCCGCGGCAAGCGCCTTGCCGCGGTTGTTGTCTTGTCGCGTCCGAAAGCTTGTCGCTCATCGGGCCTCGCCGGGACGCGTGGCATGTCGCGGGAAGTTCCTTGAGGTGCCTTGGTTGGCCCTCCCGGCAAGCTCCTCTTGCCGGGGCCTTGTCTCCTTGGCTTGAATACTTTGTTCTTGAATGGCTCCAAAGGAACCATGGAGGACCTTGGCGGTCACCCGGCAAGCCTTGCCGCGGGGTGCTGCAACTGCCCGTGCACAAGTTCGGGATACTAGGGTACCCCTACTCTAGTACACCGAGAGCCAGTGAAGGAACGGGAAAGAAGAATCAGTGGAATTGACCAATAATTTATACCATTAGGACTTTGAATAATCGCTAATAGCTGACACCAATGGAATATTTTTGGACCCTAAGGCTCACGTTGACTCCGTCCTTTATTGAATAGCCAAGTCGTCATGAGTAAGCGTACGATCCATCACACAAACGTCCCTAAACCTCAGTAAGCCTTTCTAGATGATGCATTTCCCTTCTTATCTATCGATGTATTCATCTGAGGCCACAGGCAGGTATATATCTATGAGTGGTTTATGTAAAGGAGGGTCCTGATAAGAATGCTGTTCGGAAAAGGCGAAACAAGTTGTGTTGACTGAGGCTCAGAATACGTTCTTGCACCACTCCTTTCAAACACACATACCCTTTCTTCTCACAAATGTGAAATTCCGGAACTCTGTGTGTAATTGTTGCAACAACGATAGGGACTCTGCCGAGGGCTCCCTGGTAGGTTCTAGTCTCTCTTTATACTGTGACTGGAGCAAGGCGTAATGGGATGTGTTGTATGTTGATCAAGGAGGTGCTGCATTGCCTGTAGCTACAAGAGGTCTTGAGACAGAAATTATGCCATTATTGCTTCTTTCATTTAAAAGCTTGAGTCGGTTCTATCTAGCTAAGTTATTCAATAAAGTAGATCGAAGTGTGTGATGCTTGTGAGTTTGGCAACTACTATATACGATATTTATAACAATACTTGATACTTGATTATGACTTCCTCTACCTAGACCCACACCTACTTTGAATTTCACTTAACGGAGCGGCGGATCCAATAAAAAGGGACTACATTCCAATCCTACTTACCAGAATAAATAGTTGTATGGCATTCGAACCCCACCTTCATGCTTGTATTCTAATTAGCTGGAAATGTATGACCGAAGCTTCTCAACAGGCATTCACTCAACAGAGCACTTAATGAGTTTCCTAATTGCTTGAAAGACTACTATGTTTCTTTTAAGCTTAGTTGCAAAAGAAAAGCAAAGGGTAATGCGGGTCCATCTCGTAACGCTTACAGTGATAAAGAAAAGTAACTCCCATCCGCGTGAGAGGCATCGCTACCAGGCCGGGCCTCGATTCCTTTCCTTGTATCCATTCTGATTGATTCGCTTCTTCGCGCAAGCACTTGGTTCGCCCCTTACTATAACCATCCCACTCAATCTTTTACACCGATGTTTCGTACTCTCTCGACCAGGTCAGCATAAGAAAATACTGCCAAATCTTTCCGAAATGAGAGAAGGACGGAAGGCGCGCTACAACTAACTGCTGAAAAATGCAAGATTGGCGCTAAGAAGCAACCCTAGTTTAAGCAATAGCGTCCCACCCCAACGTTCTGGTACTTCAAAATACTCTCCCCTGCTTGCTTCTCGCCTCAACCAGACGTGGCTTATGTAGTGGTTGGCATTCCTACGTGCTCCGACTGATCCCCGCCGGAGATTATATGAGGGGTCTTGGAAACTGTCGTGACGCTTTGGCGACGAAGGTCACCGGCGTCACTATGGAAGGATTCCGTGGTAGTCTCTGACTCCCTCCAACTCAATCAATATCAAGAACATGTCATGAGCATGGGGTTTGGTTAGGATTGGTTGAGTTTGTAAGAAAATATAGTAGGTTGAGGGGCTTCATTGATTAGTAAACCTACGGTGCTGGTAAGGTCGGGACCGTGGTCGTCCGTCTTCGCTTTGACGGCCAATAAGATCACTGAGATTGACCAGCCAGCTGAGTAGGTTTGGCTATTCCTTTCTATTTAAAAGGAGTCAGCTGTCTGTGCGAGTCACCTTCCTTAGGCTCCGAGTCACCTTCTTCTAAGCTCTGCTGGATGACACGACATTCTCGTTCTATAGGCCGGCCGTACTTGTGATGGTTCCCCAGGATCCAAGAAATCCACTTAGATCTACGTTGTCACGATATTGTTCTATGGAAGCGGGTGGGCTGCTTTTTAGAAGTTCGGCCTGGTTTTTCATTAATAAAATCAAAGGGGGGAGGGATTGACCTTTCTAACGCATATTCTATTGTACCGGCATGGCCCCACTGATTTGTTTTCGATCGGAGCATCAAGCAGCGCAACCCGGTTCTACTTGACTAAGCCCCGTGCTCTTCCAATGAGGGAGTTTGCTTTACCCAACTCCCCTTTTTGATAACAAGGCAAAAACCTCCGACCCCACATTCATGAGTTTCGAATGAAGAATGAAGAGTGCCCTGCCCCTCTTTTTTGTCCCTAAATCTTGGATATGGAAGTTGGTAAAGACCCACCCCTTGTTTAAGTCAGAATGAGTCCCCGAGACATTGGCTTCCGCCAATAGTGAACTATTAAGGATCGCATCCCGCACATATTCTACATTATAGCCTGCAACTAATTCAGCTTCCTCTTCTGGGAGATCAGACGGAGCTCGATTAGTTTTTGCTAGACGAGGAATAAGGAACATAACCAATAGAGGGAACAAGGGAATACCGGACCATATCTGCTTTTGCGCCATGGCAATCTCACTCGAATTACAGGGACCTACACATATTAGTACAGTATACCGGGGTCCCCGCCCAGAAGCACACGTGCAAGTTTCCCTGCATGTGGCTCGTCCGCGCTTTTATCCGAGGCGCTGCCTGCGACTCTGCATGGGAGAAGAGGGCTGAACTGCAAACTTTCGTGTTCAGAGCATTGCATTGTATAAGGGAGTAGGGTGAGTAAGCTGCGCGTACCAAGCTAAGCTTTCGTCGAAAAGGCATCACTGCTTCCTTTTCGGCGCCCGCCCTTTATTTAGATGTTGGGGCAAGGCAAGCCCAAGGAAAGTCTAGGTTGGCGCTCCATCTCGGCCGGCATCCTACTCTCGATAGGGTGTGGTCCTTGAGGGAACTAGTCATGTGCTGTGTTGCCCCAACGCAGGGGCATTTGGTGAGGAGCTACGGTCCGGTGGTTGACAAGCCACTGATCGGAGGCGACTGGACTGGAGTGCTTTCATCAAATGATGCATGTGGGCTGAGCCATTCCCATCCCAAGTGGTGGCGCAATTCGGCCTGGCCTGGTCGGAAAGAGATTCTAAATCTCGAATATGCGCACCGAGAATAGATATCTATGTTAGCTAGCGGGGGCGGGCTTTCCCCTGGTAGTCCCGCTGCGTCCTCTGACAGTCCGTCTCGTCTCATCTTTCTTTGGCTATACTTGTAGCCAGCCATATTAGCTCCACATTCCACCCTTTTTGATTTCTGACGAAAAAGGTAGTCATCAGTCGCCCCCTTTCCTATTTAGCTTTGCTTGGTGCCTATTATGAGAATAGGTCCCGGTTCAAGCGGCCTGACTTTCATCATCATCTATACCAGCTGCCACGCACGATCCCATAGGAACGATTTCATCGCCCTAAGAAGCAGAACGCGCCATCACCTACAGCCCTTTCCTCTGTCGGGGACTTTCACGAAATGAAAACGGGCGGCATCATCGTATGCTCGACATTAGTTGCCCTGGTGTATATCCCGGAGTACTCCTATGGACGATCTGTCACCCATACATGAAGGCCTTGGCCCCGTCCAGTGTGGAGAATGCCCCCCTTATGGCACGGCTTAGTCTGTTATTTTATTTTGTCAGAGTGGATTCGTACCGCCACTTCTCTGAGAACATGGTTCTTGCCTCCCTCTCTCCTCCCTCCTTGGAGCTCGTCCATTCGTTGGGTGCTCCCTTGCTCTCACGTTCGAGTGTTTGCTCGTCGATTAGGCCGGTGAGTGACATTTTTGCTCATTGCAGTCGCCTCCGGGGTTCTTCGCACCTGGCTAGTACCAGGACCCTTGTGCCCCGGACTGCACTACCCGTCCTATGACCCAAAACTCAAAATGAGCCTTGCGACGAGACGCGGACATTCCTCATGCTGTGGTTCCCTCCGGTCCGTTCCCAGGTTGGGTCAGGGGAAGATCCGAGCGATTGCCTTCGCGGATCCAAACGTGCTCACAAGGCGCACAATAAGAATAAGACCAATAGAGACTTCATAAGGGACCATTTGAGCTGCAGATCGTAATGCTCTTAGAAAGGCATATTTCGAATATAGAGGACGTTCCCAACAATCCACGAGAATATCATACCCAACTATGAACCGTACGAGCACATCCTTTTGTCACCCCCACCGCGCTTACGGCTCTATACCCCAACCCAACTTGCTTTGGCCCTGGGTCCTCCCGCATCTCTTCCTCGGTAAGCGGACCGTGGAAGCTGGGGAGTATCCGCTTGGGACTGATAGAAAATAGCATATCTTTTCCCTCCTGACCCCTATAAAAATCTAGTGGAAGTCCGGTCGCGTCGGAGACATCTTTATCTGATTTTGAGGCTTCGTCGTCCGGCTCCTCCAAAATTATGTTAGGATCGGCTGGATCATCCTCATCATCCGAAAAGAAAACAGAGACAAAACATATTTGTTTCAATGACATATCTAATCAGACTGAAATTGATGTCGAAGACACGATCATTCACATCAATTGAAGCAGGCAGGAAGGGCGCGGAAGCTACCGTTTAACGAATGCAATGCAAGCAAGGTAGCTTGCTTACTCTCCATCTCGCGTGCGTTGGCGGCAAGGAAGGAGGCATTGGAAAGAATAGACCATACACATTAATTAGTACAAGAAAGAGGCATTCGGGAAGTGACTAGTCGCTTCTGGTGAAGCTAAACAAAGGCCGACTACTACATAGAGACAACTACTACCAGTCATGAGCGATAGTGAAGCCGTCAGAGGCAGAAGCTGTCGCTTGACGGACGAAGCCGAGCTGATACGATAGGCGGGCAATGTGAGCGAGACCAAGATGGGCCAGACGTGGAGTGGCGAAGGGGGCCTACTATACGTATACGTGATTAGTAAGCGGTTCAAGACATCGAACGAAAAATCAAGTGAACTAATTAACAGTGTGATTGATCAGACAAGTACCAAGGAGCAAAAAAACGTATGCGCTTTAGCAAGGGATGAGCGCGAAATCCGTTGCTTGTTCTTTCGGTAGCCTTCTTTCATTTCCGAATTTGCTTGCGAGCAGTCCTTGCATTAGTATGAGTTTGTTGACCGCGTAAGGGCGATCCATCTTGATGACGAATTCCACGATAATGAGAAATGTAAATTAATCGTTCGATGTCTGCTCGTTCTCCCCTCTTCAATTCCCAATGAGCAACATGATCTTGAGCTATCATTTGTTTAATTTGGTCGATCTGATACTTAGTTAACTCATTCATCTTCATGTTCCCACTGATACCTAATCGATAACGAAGCTTAATGGCTTTTTTCGGTCCAATTCCATCCATTTTTGTTGAGGCAATTCTTACTTGTTCATCGGGAAGTGATCTAGCTCCTAAGATATATGACATTCTTTACCCTTATCTTTTCCTGGTCTTCTCGGCTGGAATCTACAATCTACACCTCTCCAAACACAAACGCAATAAATTGAGTACCCGGAACCATGTTCAGTGCTGCAAAAGCGCAGCTGTAGCCCGCTAGAATCTTCGGCTCCTCGTTTTTATTCAATTATGAAATGACTCATTTTGATGGAGATTTGTAGCATCATTCAAGTAAATACAAATTGAGATCGTAGAAACAGGAGCTCGTGATATAGCTACACCTAATTCCAGACCAGTTAATGCTAGAACTATAAATAAGCGACCAAGATCTCCTATGAAATAGAAAATATTATTCAGAAATAGCATAGTCCAAGCAAACCCACTTAAAATCTTTACTAAACTATGACCGGCCATCATATTAGAAAATAAACGTATTCCTAAGCTTAATGCACGAAAACAATAAGAGATTAGCTCAAGGACTACTAAGAAAGGTGCTAACGGCAGTGGGACTCCCACAGGTAATAAGAAGATAAAAAAATGAAGCCCATGTCTTTGAAATCCAACGATCGTAATGCCTATAAAAATGGAAAATGAAAGAGCCAAAGTAATGAGAAAATGACTTGTCACTGTGAAGCTAAAGGGTATCATACCCTGGGGATTACGAAATAACGAAAAAGTAAAAGTGACCGAGATGCGAGGGAAAAACTTTTGTTTCACATTTCCGGAAAGACCACCTATTTGTTCGTTTACCAGGTTCAGGATGAAATCATAAATAAGCTCGACCAAGGATTGCCATGCATTTGGCACTGACTTTCCACCTCCCTTTTTCGTAACAAAAAAAAAGAAAAACGACCAAAAGGACAGTGAGCAACATATACAAGACTTCATTTGTAAATGATAAATAAAAGTTGCCCACATGAAGATCAATTATTGGGATAATGGCAAGTTGATCCAATGGGGTATTAGGGTAGGCACCAGGCAGATTCTGGATTAAATTATCCATACCACCACCCGCCCGAATATTAGGGTATTAGGGTATGCCCTGCCAAGTTTCGCCATTTCGATGGCGGGCTCCCAATATTGTTCTAGCTAAATTGACTGCTCCCTGTTCGGACTCATTTTGGTCCAAATACCCTTCTATTTTTAAAACTATTGTGACGCCGGTAATTCGCTCAGGCGTTTGCGTTATATCCAAGTTTGGCGTTATAGCAACGTTCTGAGAGATGTTGGTTGGGAAAAAATCATGTAGATCGGGAAGACGGGAACACTTACTACGAATTGGTTGATTCGTTGTAATAGCAGCAAATAGCATATTTCTATCCTTCATATCCGCAGAAAGAAATCTCATCTCGAGGTAACTCCATCTTTTTCAGCTCTGCTCGCTCACTTTTGAAAGGAAAGGAGACTGATCTTGACATCGGCGTTGGTTTTTCCAACGAAAAACAAGAACATTCTTTCACGAACTTCCATGACAAAATGCTAGTTGCCTTGTAAAGCATACACTGGAGCGTTTGTCCCATCGACGAAGGCCACTATACGTGTTTTTTGAAGAGCAACATTCTCTTATAACCAAACATCGCAAAGACAGAAAGGAGTATCCTGAATGTAAGGCCAATGGCTAGCAGACTTCACTGAACACTCACGATATTCAGCTAAAGCTGGATGCATATTATATCTTTCCTTGGTAGAGTGAAACTTTGAACCCAACACAAGCAACTCTCCCGGTTTAGTGATATTGATGGGTTCCAGCCTCATTCCACTAGCCCTAAAAGCATTCTAAATATATAAAAGAGGGGGAATGGATTCTACAAGAAAAGGCGGGCAAAGGTAGTTCAGGGGTAAATTCTTGGAGCATAGCTCATTTCTAAGTCCCCAACCCATCTTGTGCTCATGCTGTACGCGATCGAATCTTGCGGACGGATAGAGCAATGGAATCACCGAGTCGTATGAAAAGAGGTCTCTTCTTTTTAATCTTAACACAAAGGCTAGCTCCCCTGGGGGTTGTCAAATTACAATCATTTGTATTACTTTCCTACCAATCCTGAACTAGCTATGACCCTTATAGCAAGCCTCGCTTTACCATTTCAGATGGAAACATATGGCGCTCCTAAATTCGATTGGATACTTTCTTTTTTATTGAATTAAGCTACGCCGTGGACTTTCTCACGTGAAGAACTCCTTCTTATGAGCTCATGGACTTGATCAATGCTAGTTCAAGTTCACGTCATATTAGGAAATTCGTTCATTAATTCGTTTATTTGCCAACGAAGAAGCCTTGCACTACTCGGAAAGTACTGACTAGAGGGGGGGCGTGTGGATCCACAGACCTAGCCATTCTCACAACGGGATAATAAAGTGAACAAAGACCATGAGAAGAGATTACAACATCCAGAACGAAGCCTGTCAAGCCAACGTTCCCTCACTGCGAAAATGCAACATCCGGCGTACTCATTGGCTTTGACCTCAGATTCATTACTTGCTAGAGAAGTAGTTTACATAACTGTCACAGCTCCAATGCGATAATCTTGTTAATCAGCAAAGTCGCTAGCCTAAATAAGGAGTTTACAATCGCTTGACCATAAAGTAAAGAGCGGCTAATGGGAGATTGCTTGAGTAGGCTCAGTAAGGGATTACCCGCAGGCAGGGTGAAAGAGCTTTCATTAATAGTATGAACTAGTGGATCAGCAAGATAGCTAGAGCTCCTTAAAGGAAAGAAAAATCCAATTCTATATTATATTAAACTATAAAGCAAAGATGAGGAAGCTGCGCCTTTACTCGCTCGAATTAGAGGAAAAAGGGGATATGCAGCAGTAACAGCTTTTCTTTCAATACTAAGAAGGAAATGCGAATAAGAGAAGGGTAGAAGAAGCGATCCGCACATTTCCTTATTTCACAACAGATTTGACTCGTTAGAGAAATCCTTTCTTAGGTATGCTACATTCTTTGAAGAAAGAGTAGGTTCTGCTATTTAAGACTTATAGGAAGTGATTTCTGGGTACTAGCAGACCAAGCCAATCAACAAGGAAAGCCTGTCAAGAAAGGAAGCCACCAAGCGAACCTTTAATAAGAATCTCTAGCGCAGTCACTTCTCTATAGAAAGAAAAAAACCTGCAGTCAAGACTAGTCACATTAGCGAAACAAGTGATTCACTGACATTCAATTCAAATAGAAAGAGTAGTCATAGCTGCGACAAGTTGCTCTAATAGGAAGGAGTTGACTTACTTTCCATTCCTAATACAGCAAGAGCGGATTTTTTTCATGTAGCATTTGTACCCCTATAGGATTTCCCATCTTAACCGAGAATGGGTGCCCACCTTGTACGTACCGAGAATGGGTGCAGCCCACCCCATCTAAAGTAGCCTGAAATTTGTTCCTCTACAATCCAGATCAGTTGGAACATGTACCGCGATCTGGACGGACAAAGAATGCCGTACACTTGAGTGACCCCCTTTTCTGTGACCACCACCAAATTCAAAAGAAGAGGTGAGATCACCCTGCAAAAATCCTTTGTAGCTCTTAAAATATGGGCCAACCTCTCCATTAATATTGATACTCACTGCACATCCTTCTACCACTTGTTTAATCCAACCTCTCCACTTCTCACTAAAGAAAACCCTTTTTAAGCAAAACCTCTTGTAGAAAATCCCAATTCACCCTGTCATATGATTTTTCAAAGTCTAGCTTTAGTATGACGCCCTCTTGTTTAGTCCTCCTAAGCTCATGAAACACCTCATGGATAGTGACCACCCCATCCAAAATATTTCCGTTTTTCATAAATGCTGTCTGACTCTTACTCACCACCTTATCTACAACTCTCTCAAGCCTATTTGTCAGTACTTTAGTCACAATTTTCTAACAAACATAATATAAACAAATTGGCCGATATTGCTTGATAGTTGCAGCATCTTTCGTTTTAGGAATCAGAGTAACCACCCCATAATTAAGTCTTCTAAGTTGCAACTCCTCAGCATGCGGGCTATCAAGCATTCTTTTGACCATCTCTTTAACCATCTCCCAAAAATGTTTCTAAAAGATTACTGGTAAGCCATCTGGGCCAGGAGCTGTATTGGTTTTCATCTCTTTAACTACTAACTCTATTTCCTCCAAAGTGAAAGGCTTAGTCAACTCTTCATTGTCTAGTTCTGATCGCATGTGCTCTGTTGACCAAGGGGCTTCCACCAAGAGATATGTCCCCCTGTCCTCTGAACCAACTAGTCTCTTATAGTAACTAGAAATGTGTTCTTGCAACTCTTTCTCATCTTGTATAACATTTCCTTCATGTTCCAAAGAAGCAATATTACATTTTATGTGTCTTCCATTGGCAACACTATGGAAGAATGAAATATTTGCATCTCCCTCAAGTAACCACTGACAAACTGACTGACAATGTGGACTGCATGAGCAATGTCAGGCCGGGTCACAGTGAGGTACACAAGGCTGCCTACAAGATGACGATAGCGAGTGGTATCCCTCAAGAGGAGTACCATCACTAGGGTGCAATTGGAGATGGAGCTCCATGGGTGTAGCGGCAGTGTGTAAGACCTGAGCGTGAGATCAAATCCTGAGTAGAGCGATGCTGAGAGGGATAAGATAGTAACCATCATTAGTTTGATCAACCTCAATTCCCAGAAAATAACGGAGAGAAAATCAATCTGACATCTTGAATTGCTCACTCAACTTTTTATTAACAAAAGCAATGTACTTCTGATCATCTCCAGTGATCAACATATCATCAACATAGAGAAGAAGCAAGGTACGACCGCGGTCAGATGTATGAGTGAAAAGTGCAAGGTCATGCTCACTAGAAGAGAAACCAGCAGCTTGAACCACAGAGCTGAACCGCTCAAACCAAGCCCGAGGTGGTTGCTTTTTTCCCATAGAGGGCCTTTCGAAGGTGACAAACATGACCATCAGGAACTTCAATACCTAGAGGTGGCTGCATATAGAAAAAACTCATGTAGATCACCATGAAGGAAAGCATTTTTGACATCCATTTGAGAGATTTGCCAAGATCGAGCTGCAGCCACAGCAATCAGAGTACAAACAGAAATTGAAACAACGCAACTGTACTATCTATTTATGATAATTTGATTGCTGACAACACGACAACATCACGCTTCTCTTTCTTATTCTTATTTATATAACTGTCACTTTATCGGGCCGGAAAAGTGACATTGTCACGTCTCAGGGTCGTATTCCTGGAACAAGAAGGGTCGTCGTACAATTTAGGCGATTACAAAAAAGGAGGCGAGCTCCCTATCCCTCTTTGTCTTTCCACTTTCCTCGTTCAGGAACAAACACTTCGCCAAATTCTTTTGAGTCCCGGCCCGGTTTTTCCCCACTAACCAATTACGTTACGACCACTAAACAAACTTGGTTGACGAACATGGTTTATGTGCCGCTAATCTAGCGGCTTGTCGAGCATTTGACAAACTCACACCATCCATTTCAAATGGGATTTGTCCCGTGGACACACGAGCAATCCAACCCGTCGGATTTCCTTTTCCTCTTCCCATTCAAACTTCTGCGGGTTTCCCCGTAATAGGAAGATCTACGATAACTCTTACCCATATCTTACAATTTCTTCGGAATTGTCCGCTCATAGCATGATGGAATTGTCCGAATGTAGCCCGACGCGCTGCTTCAATGACTCGATATGAAAGACGACGAACTCTACAACTTTTGGTGCCATATCTCCAAAACCAAGTTGTGTACCATCCGGTTCACGACCCCTACTACATCTGCATTTAAAATATTTACTATATTTCGTACGTTTCGGACATAGCACGTCCCTTCTTATTTTGACTATATGAGATCCGCACTTTGACACCTGAAATTCCGTTACGAGTAGATACTGCCGCAGGAGCATAATCGATTTTCTGGTTAAATACATTACAAGATGTTTTTCCATACTTTCCGCATTCAGTTCTAGCTATTTCCGCACCCCCTAATCAACCAGAACAACAAATACGTATCCCCTCCACCCCTTTTTGGCATTATTAATGGAATGTCCTTCACTATTTTACTAAAAATGGAACGAAATGAGATTGGATTGTTCCTCAGTTGAAAAGAGATGTCTTGAGCAATGAGAGATGCACTTTGATAAACAGATTTGATCTTTACCGACTCAATTGAGGTATTAGTGTTTGTTCTATTAGACAAAAAAGATCGCATTTTTTGCACTTCGTTCAAATAAGAGTTGTACCCGTACGGAATTATCCTCTTTCTCAGTATGATCTCTATAATCATATCTATTCCCTTTATCAATTTTCCTATCCTACCTAGGTCTATGAATTTCTCTATCAATTCCATTACCTTATCCTTACCCATGAGGTTCCTACATTTGATCCTAAATTGAGCTAGGAGTTGTTTCCGGGCATGCTCAAAAAAAGGGTTATTATACACCCCAACCCCATCCCTTGGAAAAAAGAAGGTAGCACCAAAGAAAGGAAAGAGCGATATGGTGGTTTTTGTTGTTCCCGCGAAGCGAAGATCATTCGCTTGGTGAATGAAGTGGATCAACCTCTTTTTGGCTCGGGCCAAACACTTTTTCTCGCTGGTAGAGCTTTCTAAAAAAAAAGATGCGAGAGCGTACTCTCTTATCTAAGCTTCCTCCCTTCGCTCCCCCATCATAGATGGTTCAGCCACACCCGGTGCCACGAAATGATTGAGAACTAGGACGGGGTCGAAATGCATTTTATTCTTAGTATTAAAAAAGTATTGCATGACCGAATAATTCTAGGAGGGGCGCACAGTGGGGAGGGTCCTTTTTAGTAGATGACTCGTCGGGTCGTCAGAGCGGGACTTCTTTGGTAAAAATAACTTGATTCTATTCCTTTTTAGTAAGGAGGCGGCATTTCCCATAAGGAAAGGTATGTCATTTACAACCCCGGCGTATTGAGGCCACTTGAACGCCCCGCTCACCCGAAGTGATTTATCAAAATTCTTCTTTCTCGATGGTGATCGGTCATGGTATCCATAATGTTGCATCTTTTTCGGCCAAATCCGGATTTCGTTTTGCTTCTCCCGGTCGATCGACTCGACTCTTTTCCCTGCCCCCTGGCCTCTCACTTCGTTTCGTTCTTCCTCTATACCCTCGCTTGAATGAAGACACCCGATTTGCCCGACTTTCCCAAATGTCAGCCACCAGCCCTTTTCCTGTAGTACGGGTCTTGATTTCTTGTCTTGTTTTTGTTTTAGTCGTGGTGATCGCCCGGGAAGAAAAAATGAATGAATGTCCTTTTGGGAAAATGTAGAATAATACACCTACCGAGACGAAAGCCAAGGGAGAGTTTCGTAGGTGGACGTATCGAACTAAAATAAGATCTAAGATTGACATCTTGATACAATGATTTACCATAATAATAAATAGAGTCAATGGTGATAGAGCCGTGGGAAGAGCCGCTTCTTTTTGGCGGCGGGGGCTTCGATTCACCAGCGCATACTACATACACATGCTCTCTGAATCGTGCTAGATAGACACCCATCACACGGCTCTCAAACCCAACCTGTGGTGGATCCCGGGGGACAAAGCAAAGTCAAAGCGCTTGATCCTTTGCCCCATACTTTGAGATCTTCCTCCCCGCCGATCAAGCAGCAACGCAGCTCGTGATAGGCTTAGCTTAAGCTGCTAACGTTCAGTTCGGATAAGTAAAGTCCCTTCTGTCGGTTCGCTCAAGTGGTCTTCCCTTATTTTCCCTAACGTTCAGAGTAGTTCTGGTTTGAGAAAGGAGCACCGCCAAGTCCACTAGGGGCGCCCTGAATGAATAAGAAATGGACAGGTGAGGTCAGGCTTGCATGAAAAAAGAAGATAATAAGTTAGATGTACACACCTGAGGTTGGTAAGAACTGAGGGACAATGCCCCCCCTCATTGGGCCCATTAGCGAAAGCAACTACTACTTAATCATAAGTTTGCTTTCGTACAAGGCCCCCGCTGCTGCAGCAGGCGGTAGTCATTTTCAAGTAAACGCCCCGCCCCCTTTCTTTGCCCGCCGGCTGCCTAACTTGTTATTCTTTGAGATCTGGATAGAGTCTCGCTTCGGGGTGGGGGAAGCATGGATTTGATAGATCTATCGAATCCATGCTGCAAGCAGCAAGCGTAGGCTAAAAAGGCAATAGTCTAACATTGGGGTAGGGCGCGCCAAAACAACCGGGGGCCCCGGAGGGGTCAGTACAGAAGTACTATATTCTTTCCACTTACTTTCATTGGCTAGCTGCCTTTTGTAGCGCGCGTACTCTGATCCTCTTCTACGAATCTACAACTCTCTTTACTGAGAGAGATTTCATCTATATCCCTAAAAGTGGATTTGGATTCCCATTTATTCTTTGAATGACCGCTTCAACTAGGCTCCACCTTAGAGAGGGTTTCGGTTTGAATCAAGATAGGGTCAGGGGCCCGTCGGAATGGTAGCTGCTTAGTCTCATCCGAGAGGCCAATCTCTTTTGTGCTTGCTTTTGTGTCTTTGAATAAAAAGAAAGAAGGGGGTCCATTTAGGCTCCTTCCCTTCCACTGCATAGCTGCGCTATCAGGTACTACAAGCCCTCTGCCCCACGCATCTAACCAGCTCGCGTGGTTCACCGGTTCCACCGAAAACTCTCATTTGTTGAAGCGGAGCACAGTGTGGCGTCGAGCGAGAAAGGTCTCTTTTTTGGTTTATTCACTGATCTAAAATGAAAGCTAGCACTTGTTTTTTATTGATTCCTGGGGCTAGGCTTCGCAGAATTAGTCTATCCGAATCGCAGACGCACTTTTCAGATCAGTGACGGCCTTTCCAGCAGAGCTGGGCGCCGGGGCCCTGGATGCGCTAGCGATCGACACATTAGGGGAGTACTTGCCCGGGTTTCTCGGCCTGGTATCCTTATCCTCGCATTCATGATATCTACATTCAACTGGGCCCCGGAGACACGGTCAAAGCACGCCCGCCCCCTGTGCGTCTTTCACAACATGCTCTGGTCCCGGGTCTCTTCCTGTGGTCTTCTAGCGTTAGAAGAAGTCGTGTCCGTCCCGGACATCTGCAACATCCTCTCACGCCTTTTTTTGGGGGACAAACAAAGATCGGGAAAAGATGGACCGAACCCATTCGGTGACTTTCGCGGTCGCCCTCACTGAACCGACTTGGATCTGAACTACGATTCAGATCAAGTCTTACCGAAATTGGATTTCCTTTTCGTGCCATATGTCGCTTAGACTTTACTTTTTCCCCTTTCCGCCCTTTCCTCTATTTGTTCGATAGGGTCTTCGTTTTATTCGAATTCTAAACCCATTGTCGTCCATAGTTTCCTTGTCGACGCGAAGGGGCCAGCAGCCCGCAAACCAAAGTCTGAGATCAGAACTCATACCGTGGTTGTGGCTTGAAGGCCGCATGCAAGTTATGAAATATTTAGAGAGTATGTGTTAGTACGAGATCGCGCTATCAACTTATTTCATCTTTCTCGATGATTAGGACAAAATTGTATCCCTTAGGAACCATACATGCACCTTTGTTTGGATGCCGATCTAATATTGTTACAATATGAAATACTTGAAGGCCACACACAATTGACTCACCTGAATTTTATGCTCCCACCCTTTTGTAGAAAAGCCTCTGCCTCTGGGGAAGTGCTCACATCAACTCCAATTTGGATGGAGCTTCTCGATGGGTTAGAGCGTTTGCGAACCAAAAAGGGGAAAAACCCATCCTCCAAAGTACTGAAGTGAGCCAGTACAATAAGACAATAGGTCTCATGGGCCAAGCCTGCTATCAGGCAGTGACTGGGAATCAATCCTGAAAGAGAGAAGGTCTAGTGCTCTCAGAAAATATTTGATTCGCCGAAAAATTGGCTTTATCAAACCAATCCATATTCAGAAGCCTTCCATCAAAAGTCAGTGGTCTAGGCCGCTTTCCTTGACTTTGAGTTGGATCTCATTCTTCTTCCCGGCACAAAAAGAGGGTAGACTTCATCTGAGACACATGGGTTCTTTTGCTTCCTTCAAAGAACTCGTCTTTGAGCCTCTAAAAAGAAGGGCATAGTATCCCAGCCACCTAGACCACCTAAAAGGAAGGAATTGGTCTTTAGCTTTGAGTGATCCAATCATTGGTGAATGCCTTCAGTAAGGTAGAAGGAAAGGGCCCCTCCCGACCTGGGAAATTCACAGCAGGAAAGACTGGCGCCGATCAGCGAAAGCGAACCCTTTAGTACATCGCGTTCAGCCCTCCCTCAAAATCCCATTTGTTTTATTGAGGAATCACTCTTGATCCTCTAAAGGCTCTTCTCCGTCTATAACTCAAAGTCCATCTGTCTCTCGTGGAAGCGCTTTAGAGTGCCTAGAAGATCCAGTAAACGGGGGTGCCAATGCTGTCCCAAGACCAGATCACGATAGGTATCTGCTTTAAAGAAGTTGGGAGACAGACTGGTGAACAATCTTCTTCTTGTTTTCTCCGACGTAGAGCACTCTTTTTTTCAATCGTACGAAGAAACTCCGTGAAAAACCCAGCTATCACTCCTATGAGACGGCTAACTCCCAACTCCCGATACATTCTTTAGAGTCGACCAAAGGACTCGTTGATTTGGACATAGTTTCTTTGTTCCTGTGTTTCTGTTTTGCTCTCCCCCTTTTTTCACTTAGTTTAGTTGGAATGGAAAGAGAACTTCCTTCAGTTTTTCTTTTTTTTGTTGCCTGGTTCAGTCTCTCCGAGTGGAATAAGTGGGTCCCTCTTTTTTTCCTAACTGATGAAGGTCGAAACTGAAGATCGAATCAAGTGGAGTCTAGATTCCTATGTTCGTACCAACTCAAATGATTGATGAATTGGATCTTGAGTATGCTCACTTCGCTACTCAGCAAGGGTGAAAGAATGACAAAGAGACTGACATCACAGAGGATGGGAAGGACCCAATTGCCTGCCTCTTTCTTAGTCCACCCCCCTGGTGGGTACTTTATAGCTCACAACACGAGATAGGCAGATATGTGACATAGAAAAATTGCTTTCATTGACAACAAGACTCTCTTCCTGATTGGGATTGGTCTGTGCAGGATCTCCTTCCCTATGAGACTCTTGCTTCCCTTTGAAAGAGGCAGACCCCTACTTCAATTGTCATCTGACGCCTCTACCCGCCCTTGGTGTTCGTAGATCGGTTTTGCCAGTTAGGGTTTGTGTGGTGGGTTTCGATGATCTCAGGTAGCTCCTCACTTGGATGAGGAGTGGGGAAAGAAGATTGCGGGAGAGATCCGTGAAGAAGTGGAACTAAAGGATACTATAACCAAAGCTTAAAATGGGAGGGGGATGAGGCTGATGTTGAGCCGGGTGATGAAGCAACTTCACCGCAGCAAGAAGCCTAGTGAGCGGTTGACATCGCGGAAGGTCGTTCTACCTTTCCCTGTGCCAACAAAGCAGGCGTACTTGATTGACTCTTTGGGGCTCGTGAGAGACATTCATATTACTGCGTTCTGTGATCGTAGATCATTAGGATTCATCATTGTATACCTGAGATCTAAAAGTGTGGCAAATGGATTTGAAGGCATGGAAAGAGGTCGCCCTCGTGCAAGACTTTATTCTCCCGATTTCCCTCCTTCAGTTGGATTGACATGAAAGTACAGTGATAACGTTGAAGTACTTTAAAGAGTCCCTTTCAGCCCCTGCTTTATCATAGGAAGAAGAAGAGTAATCTAGTTTAGGGGTAAGTGTCCTTCTGTTGCCAATATCTAGAGTCCTGTTGTGTTGATAGAGATCGAAAAACTCCTCTTTTAGTGATGGATTCTAGTAGCCCTATGCCTAGATTGCACAAGAACTACTCCACTTCTATATTTGAAAACACTGTGTTTGAGCTTCTGAAAAGAAATGAAGCTGTTGCCTGATCCAAGAAGATAAGATGCTCACGGCCTGTCCTGAGCACTAGGGAGATATTTCTTGATCCACATGAGAGTCAGCTCCCTACACCTACACCGGATTATGTCAATGAGAGCTTGCCAATGGAGATACTTCTGACTTGGAGGCACCGGAGTTGGCCAACTCAAATTTCATTGACAGCGAACCCTTGGTAGTTGATTCAGAGCAAGATCAGATTCTCGATGATTTTCCCTTTGTTTGATCGAGCAATGCCGAATCTTTATAGCACATTTCCACCTATCCATGCTTTACGACTTGTCACCATGAAGCACATGCCCGCGAAACCTTCTTATTCTACAGAATAAATAATAAAGTACTTAGAATGAATGGACCAAAGATCCACTTTTCAAAAGGGACGGCTCTGCCTACATGTGAAGATCTTTCAAGCGAAAATAATGGGTAGCCATGAGAAATCTCGATCGGCGACTCTGATACCATGATATCATTGGTCGAAGAATTCCTTGCCTCGCGGGACACGTAAAGATACCTACCCACCACCCTTGTGTGTGCGAACCTAACAAGAGATGCTGATGCCAGCTACACCACACGTTCTTTCTGACCGACCTGACGTTCCGAGGAGAAGAAGGAATGGTTTTATGCATGCGCCAGACGCCTATCAAAAAGTAAAAGAAACCATGGATGGGGAGAAAGAAATCCCTACTTACTTGACAGGTTTTCGGGTATCAAAAACATAGAAAGGATTTCACAAATAGGATAAATGTCCAGTGAGGACATCTCCTTGCTTGCTTTTTCATTGACTGATTCTAGTGGCTGGCCCAGTGAGAGAATTACCAGTGTCTGTCATTAGACTTCATCTTTCCACGGTGAACTCCTTTGTTGTTGAAAATCGGCTGGCTGGGTTGACCTTTGGGATTGAGTCACTCGTACATTGAATCAGAGTATTTCGTATAACTCTTACTTAATAGACTTAGTGGACTGATTGATTGTTTCTTAGTTAGGATTTTCTATTCCTCCTAGCTTGCGAAATTCCCCTTTGCACTTGCAGCTTTAATAAGAAGTAGTAGATGGGAGTAAGGGCTCGGCTGCTGAGTAGTAGGAGTGAGGGCCCGGCTAGTGAGAACTAGCTTATACTATCTTTCTAGTGTAAGAGCATCTCGCTTATACTTTCGGAGATCTCTGCCGTAATTCGTAGATCTAAAAGCCTAATCTAGAAAAGGGTTTTTCTCAGAGCCATAAGTCAAAATAATAAGTCCAAATTCTGCAAGAGCTTGACGATCGAGGAAAAAGGGTATGTATTATTATGGTGTGAGCCTTCTTTATTTTTGGCCTTAGATTATCATAAGCGAGGAATGGTGCGTGCTAGCCTTCAGACTATACTTTATTGTAGGGAAAGGAAAAAATGGAGAATATCTTTAAGAACCCTAGAAAGAATTTCACTTGGAGCAACAGGGGTCAGGTCACACTATATCAATGTCATAATTCTCTTTTTTTTAATTGATACTGATTAGCCGTAAATCAATTTGATTTTGTTATGCCATTAAGGAAACACTATTTGGGATACAATACCCATTTTAGAACCGTTCACTACTAACAAATAGAATTTATCAAAATAACAAATAATAACAAATAATATAGTTAATGGTTCCATTTTTTCCTAAATTTGGCAGTCTGTGACTGGAAATCCTTTCTCTTTCCAATAGAAAGAGAAGGTATTTAAGCAATGTGTGTTTTGAGATACAATCAATCGAAGAGAATAAAACTGGGTCCAATAAAAAACAGGAATGAATTTATTAAAAGGGATTGGAAAGGGATAAGTACAAAGGGATTCAACGATCTAAAAAATCAAAAAGGGTTTAATAATCCCCTCCTACGAATAAAAATTAGTAAAATAATGTGGATGAATAAGATTTGGCGGCATGGCCAAGCGGTAAGGCAGGGGACTGCAAATCCTTTATCCCCAGTTCAAATCTGGGTGTCGCCTGACCAAAAAAATACTTAGGATTTCTTATTGTACTGATTGAACTCGACAAATTCTTGCCCTGCATAAGCAAAGGAAATAACTAGGCCTGTCGATACTGGATTTTACCATAGTTCTAGTTCTAAAAAAGACTGTCAATTTCTTCTTAAAAATAGGGCTTTATCAGGGTTCTGGGTAGTGGCCCAAACCGATACCAATAGGGATGAGGGATATATACTTATGAATTTCATAATTGATTCTATTCCGCAATTCATAACTACAAAAGTAAGAGGCCGGAAATCTTTTTATCCAAAGGTCCCTAAAGGACATTCCTTTTTTGCTCCTAGGATTGAAGAAGAGATTATACGAAAGACTATCAAGACTTCCTAATTATTTGACACTACCTACACTAAAGTAAGGTCTACTCACTCTGTCTGGAATTAGATTGGATAGGCTGATGGGAAATTTAGGAGTTGTGGAAAGAAGAGACTTTCTTTCCATACTTACGAGAGACTCTGAGTACTCAAACATTCAATCGGGATGGTCGGTTAGCTCTTATATTTTAGAATAACTTAGTAAAAAAAGTAAAAGTAATAAAGAAAATGAATCTCCTAACTCGGTAGCCCATGAGGTTCCAATGGTTCGTTTTGGATTTTTTTAGGCAAGAAAGCAAAGAAGAAGGGATGATTCTCTATTACCAACTTCCCCCATTGTCCTGTCCTCATTGGTCATTCGTCTTTCCCAATCTAGTGCCATCGTTCTTCAAGGTGCCGGAGGGTTTGAAGCATACCTACTACCCCTCCCCTGAGCTTAGTTCAGAGTTGCCTCAGCGCGCTCGAGTAATAACTGGGAAAATCAAGGCTAGACAGGTCTTTGAGCCAACTTCAGGAAGAAATGCAAGTGAAAGAGAATGCTCTTGAGGGCGCAGGAGTCTTTTTCTGTCTTTCTTATTTGAAATCCAAATTGAAATGCCTCAACTTGATAAATTAACTTATTTCTCACAATTCTTCTGGTTATGTCTTCTCCTCTTTGTTGGAAGATGAGTACACATTGGGTAATCCGCCCACGAGAGCCCAATCACAAGAGGCTCATACAGAAAGCAATCAGCCCATAGCCCAATATCGAGACCACAACCTATTATTCAAACCACAAAGGATCCTTCTTTCATCGTCCAATCTTCTCGATCGAACATATTGACATCAATACTCCTTTCCATGGCTATTCACGGCCCGCGAAGATCAACCACTCGTGCCCGAGATCTCTATCCAATCAAAAACCAGACTTCCAAGATCCATCTCACTCAGAACCTTTTGAATGTAGCGGATAACAACGGAGTGGGGCTATCGAATTGATATGTATTCGAATCTTAGGAGCTGGTAATCACTGATATGCTCATATTGGTGACGTTATTGTTGCTGTAATCAAAGAAGCAGTGCCCAAAATGCCTCTAGAAAGATCAGACAGAAGTAAGACGAGCTGTAATTGTATGTACATGTAAAGAACTCAAACGCGACAATGGTATGATAATACGATATGATGACGGTTGTCATTGATCAAGAAGGAAATCCAAAAGGAACTCGAGTTTTTGGTGCGATCTCTCGGGAATTGAGACTTATGAATTTCACTAAAAGAGTCTCATGAGCTCCTGAGGTATTAAAAATACTAGTAGTAGAGACTATGATATAGTAGGGTATCAGAATATAGATCAATTAGTACATTGTGTCTGACGCATATACATGAAAAAAAAAGAATAATTAGATAATAATAAGAATAAGAATTCAAATCTTAATAAAAGGAAGGGTTCGAATAGCATCTACTAATATTACAGAAAACTTTGTGAAAATACTTCTACGAGAAGGTTTTATTGAAAATATTCGAAAACCATAGGGAAAGTAACAAATCATTCTTGGCACGTGCCCCTGCTCCTGGTCTTCGAACTAGTCATTAATGGTCGGCAACATAGGTACCCTTTTTCGGTATGTGTTGTGAACACTTTCATTTTTAGCGTCTCATCTTATCTGGAGAAGCTCAAATCGAACGGATAGAGCAGATGGTCCAACTACAAAACTTCTTCTTTTTCATTACTTCCATGGTCGTGCCCCGTGGCACGGCAGCACCCGTACTATTGAAATGGTTCGTCAGTAGAGATGTTCCCACTGGTGCCTCTTCTTCCAATGGTACTATAATTCCTATTCCTATCCCTTTATTCCCTTTTTTGGTCTATCTACATTTAAGGAAATTCATACGCTCCATGGACAGAGCAAAACGTGGAGTGTTGGTCAAAGCAAGCCGCCCTATTCTATTACCAGACAAAATGGAGAGAAGCTCATCCGCTAGAAATGCTTTATTTCATTTTGTTCCCGTTCTTCATTTCCTTATTATCGAATCCATGGGGGACTTGTCATATTTAGAATCTTTCTGCGGTCTGCTTTGTTTACAATTCTTTCGTACTCTCTTCTCTTTACCACGCGATAGGTCAGCGAAGCATGACTGGGCGCTCCGAAGTAAAGGCCAAACACTTCGGCCTAAGGGGAATGAGCAACAAAATGACAAGATGAGGTGCCCCGGGCACCCCCATATAGAAAGAAGGGTCGAAGGTTTTGGGCCTGTAGCTTTCCCCACCCCCCCCCCCTCATCGAGTGGTGCTTGTTTGGGGGGTGTGCCACCAAAAAGCGGGCTTGAAGCTCTCGCCTTACCAATGAGCTGACTGCTGATGGCTGTTGGTCACGACTACTACAAAAAAGTGAAGATGAATCTTTCTATTTCACATGGAGGAGTGTTCATCTTTATGTTGGGTGTTCTTCTGTCGTGCGACCCGATGGCT